>NC_091367.1:16579278-16584278 GCF_038502225.1 Cherax quadricarinatus
TTCTGTGACTTCCTTGATGACCAGACAGAATAGAAAGGGGGCGAGAGGGTCCCCCTGTTGCACACCCTCACACGAGTCAATTTCATGGTCCCCAAACAATAGTTTAGAAGTCACACTATAACACGATTCTATGAAGGGATAGAGGGAAGGGAAGTGTCTAGAAACTGCTTGGAGAGCAGCATCCCTTCTGACTAAGTTGAAAGCGTTGGCAAAGTCCAATTTGATCAAGGCTTTTTCATCGGACATGTTGTTGATGTATACTCGTGCTGCGTGGGCAGCTGCTTCACAGCCTTGTTGAACACCAAAACCGAGCTGAGTTGGTTTCAACATTGCAGCAGCCTCTTGACTCACCATTCTTACTGCAGCCTTGGCGACTAGGCGCCGAAGGGTGTTGCCCACTACTATGGACCTGATTCCTCCATTCTTTTCCCGGAAGACACACAATGAGGCACCAAAGAAAAGGGGTCTAATGGCCTCTGGGACACTGCCAGCCAGGCACACATTGGGAAATTTGGTGAGTTCAGACAGCAACCTCTCTGAAACATCACCAAGTGCTGGCTTAAGCATTTAAGTGTTGTGGCCTTAAACCGATAAAACCTCCTGCTGAGCCCTGTGGAAATGACATAGCAGCTTTATACACATCAGCATCCTGTAAGGTTAAATGTTCTTCGCCTGCTGCAACGTCAGGGAGGTCAGTGTTGGTACTGGGAGCCTTGGGTGAACGTTTGTCCTTCAGGACTTGTGCCGTGCTGACGTCCTTAGGTGCGATGATATCTTCATTGGTTATATGCCTCGGTTCTCCAATAGTATTATCCTCTTCCATTTTTTTGCTAATTAGGGCTCTAATTTTTGAGGCGTCAGGTGTCCTGTTGTTGGCATTTTCCCGACGGTTGTTTGTCGCCCTAGGAGGGAGACGGACGAGGTTGTCATCTTTAGGGAATGCATTTATTGCCCTAATAACATATGTTGCTGATTTGTCCCTCCTTGGTGGGACAGCCAAACAGGCATTGCCAGATAGCAGTAGGTTGTGCCAGGATCCGTTGTTTACAGGAGCTTCATTGACTTTCTACAAGAGGTCAGCGAATTTGCTAGCAGCATGAGAGCGAGCTGCTTTGGGCCTCTGTAGAGGTGAAGTCAGGGTAGGCGTCAGCCCTGTCTGTTGGGAGGGACTGTTGGTTGTTCCCATTTGGAGCTCTCCTGGAGCCTAGACATCCATTGTGTGCACGGATGTTGCCAGTTGAGGGATTGAGTGCACATTCCCTGTGGCACACCCGGCAGATACCTCGTGAACGACGGCTTTGGCTCTGTCGTGAAGATTCCTGGGAACTCGGTGCTTCTTGTGGCATTACTGACATCATGGGGGTGGGAGGGCGCCAGCTGTGGGGTAACGGGTGGAAGACAGCATGGATGCATGGGGGATGACGGTGGGGGAGTAGCGAGCTGCAGCACGAGTAATTGGTGGGGCACTAAACGGCAACACCCTTGGTCAGGAAGTCAGCAGACCTAGGCTGGGATGTGGGGCGGGGATCAAGGATGGGGGGCTGATGGAGTGGCCCTATCTGTTCACTAAGATGCACATCAATGACTAATTTTTGCTGATTGTTATACACTTAATATTCCATTTAGAGAAAGCCCTGGTCATTTGGCACACTAATCACCATACTCTCACTGATAACCGAGGTGTTCTTCTGTTCAGCATCCAATGACGGTGTCGTGAACGACCACTCCCCCCCCCTCGACCCCGGCCGAACGAAGAGGGTAAATAAAACTCCTCCACACCACCGCTGGCAGGATCCCCTCAACACCAACACTATTACCCAAATCCCAACATGCACACTGCACTTTCACTGATACAGAAGCAACGGTCTGATGCAGAGGATTGTCACATATTTGAAACACATGTGACAGAATAGACACTTTAAAGCAAGAGTCTGTTTTGTTGACGTGAGTCGTAAGAATACTGGAAGAGCCTCTAAGCAATTCAGATATCTGCAAATTCATCTGTTAAATTAGTGTGACTGAGCTACGGAAACTGAGAAAGAAATGAACCAACAGATTATATTAAAGAATGTTTAAGAGACTGAGCTACGGAAACTGAGAAAGAAATGAACCAACAGATTACATTCAAGAATGTTTAAGAGTCTGAGCTACGGAAACTGAGAAAGAAATGAACCAACAGATTACATTCAAGAATGTTTACGAGAGTCTTCCATATGAAAGACTAATTAGGAAACTGAAAAAATGGAGAAATTTATGGGAAATTATTATATGAGGAAAATTCGAACGCTATATGAAAAAAATGTCCTCTTGGGTACATAACACAAGCGGGGTCCCACAAGGGTCTGTACTAGCCCCTCGAATTCTTGTAATTTACGTTAATAATTTCCCTGAATTAGTAAAAATACTATATACATGTTTGCAGGTGATGCAAAACTTTGTAAAATATATACTAAAAATGGGTATAAATCTGTATTGGGTTACCTGGATAAACTGAACACAAGGAGAGATAAATGGATGATAGGCTTTAAATTAAATATTATGTAATAAAAATTGGAGAAAATGCAGTCAGACCACATGAAGAATATAGACTATCAAAACACTAAAATTAAGAGAGAGAGAGAGAGAGAGAGAGAGAGAGAGAGAGAGAGAGAGAGAGAGAGAGAGACCTAAGAGTTAATATTTAGAAAAATGCGACCAGAAATTGAGACACACGTATGTTGCACTGGCCATTTATAAAATAACTTTGAATATAATTTTATAATTCACAGATAGAGATACGCTAAAATAATTATTGACAACATATATTAGGCGTAAATTGGAATACGCAGCGGATAAAACAAGTAGAAGGTTAGGAAAAAGTCCCAAGAAGAAGCTATTAAAGGTCTACCAGGATATAAAAAAATATATGAATTATTATTAAAAGTTGACAGAAGAAAAAGAGAAGACATGATCAGCACACAGAGGTAATAAAAGAGAGATAAAGGATATATAGAACCTACATCAGAGAAAGCTAAAGACAACAGATGTAAATTGAGGAAAATGTGAAGCCAAGGCTTGTTAGAACATGTTTCCTTCGTAAACAGTGATTGATCTGAGGAATTATTTACAAAGAAGAGGTTGTAAGTGCTACAACTAATGAAGCTTTTGAAATGTATACAGAATGAACACTTTACTCTCTCTCTTTCTCTCTCTCTCTCTCTCTCTCTCTCTCTCTCTCTCTCTCTCTCTCTCTCTCTCTCTCTCTCTCTCTTCCTCTCTCTTCTCTCTCTCTTCTCTTTCTCCTTCTCTCTCTCTCTCTCTCCTCTCTCTCTCTCTCTCTCTCTCTCTCTCTCTCTCTCTCTCTCTCTCTCTCTCTCTCTCTCTCTCTCTCTCTCTCTCTTACATACACACACACACACACACACTGCAGCGACCAGCGAAAAGGCGGGGCTAGGAGCTGTGAATCAAACAAAGACACATCACTCACCAAACCCTCAGCAATGAGCTCCTGGATGGCAAGAGTAACTCCCTCTTCGTCTCCCGTCTTGTAGACGTACAATGCCAGATCCAGAGGGGTGTAACGCACATGTGGATTCTGCAACTGTATACAGAGAGTCAGTCTGGGTAAATAAACAATGTATTTATGACAGTACCTTAGGTTATGCAATTTGTTATTATAAGTGATAGAAGTAATTACGATGGATTAAATTGCATTAACTTAGCCTAAGGTAAATTAACAACTTAACTTATTCATGAATATTTCAGCGGCTAGGAAAACAGGATATTTCTGTTGTTTAGATTGGGTTTAAATGAATGCAGTGCAACGTGTCGTGAGTGAGATAGAACGAATCTAATTATGCAAGAGTCAGGTCAGATGAGGAAAAATTGGAACTAATTAACCTTAAAGCTAATTAATGCATTAACTACATAATATGTTAGATAACAATGCTTGAAACTGTAATGGTGGATCAGGAAGTTTGATGATGGAATTTGCGTTCGTGAGAGACAAAGGAGAAATTACAATAACGTGAATACAGTACGCATGCGATATTGTGCATCTGGAATATAATATAAGTGAGATATATTGGAAATATTGATATATTGTAGACTGCAGTGTTTAGGATGATTTTCGTTGGCTAAGAGCTTCATGAAGACCCTTTACAAAGTTTCTAGCAAGTGAAACAACACCTAGATGAAATATTTAGAACTTTGAACCTGTGTATTTAACTAAAGTTTATTGTACTGATACATAGTGTATGTGAGGTAATATCGACAAAATGATTCATTCCAATGGTATGAAGTTTTTTATTTTTGGTTGATAGTATTTATCCTCCATCATGATGTTCAACATCTCTGTGACGTCCTACGTCACTTTGACGTCCTACATCACTTTGATGTCCTACGTCACTTTGACGTCCTACATAACTTTGACGTCCTACATCAGTGTGGCGTTCTACGTCACTGTGACGTTCTGTGTCGCTGTGACATTCTACATCACTGTGACGTTCTACATCACCGTGACGTCCTACAAGACTGTGGCATACAACTTCAGTGTGACGTCATACATTATCACGACGAACTACGTCAATACGACTTCCTACCCTGACGTACTGCATCAGTAAGGACGAAATACATCATTTTGATATCATGCACCACTGTGACATCCTACATCACTGCGACATCCTCGTGACGTCCAATATCATGGCTCCCACAACTTCGAACAGTGACTTAAATTTGTTTACATACAAACAAGGAATAAAAATTGTAATTTTGCGTATCTTTTTTATACTTAGTTTACCCGTAATTGTTTTCAATTAAGATGGAAAAAGCTAAAACTTAAAATACGTTCCAAGTTCATTTTAGCTCATCAGCTATTCAATAATATTTTTATATATTTTTTAATAACACTTCTTGATTAGCTAAACAAACATGTGACTCAAAAACTCCTGATAAATGTGTTGGATAATTTTATTTTGAATGAGGGGGGGCTGAAAATATTACTTTTAAAATTAGCTGTTCAC
>NC_091367.1:16589278-16616778 GCF_038502225.1 Cherax quadricarinatus
TCTAAACAACGCAAAAATACAGATAATAAGGGAATTAAATTACAAGATAACTGAAAGAATTTCGTCCGAAATGTGAAGGTAAATGTTTATTATGACGGTAACAGAAGATTTCCAGATGATACACATAGCAGAAATTACAAGAATCAGAGCAAGAGATGAACTGATGACTGATCCTGATGAACCACTATGACTGACCCTGATGAACCAGTAGGACTGATAGTGGTGAATCAGTATAAATGATCCTGATGAACCAGTATGACCGATCCTGATGAACCAGTAGGACTGATAGTGGTGAACCAGTATAAATGATCCTGATGAATCAGTATGAATGATCCCTATGAACCAGTATAACTGATCCTGATGAATCAGTGTGACTAATCCTGATAAACCAGTATGAATGATCCTGATGAACCAGTATGACTGATCCTGATGAACCAGTATGACTGATCCTGATGAACCAGTATGACTGATAGTGATGAACCAGAATGAATGATCCTGATGATCTGATCCTGATGAACCAGTATGATCCTGATGAACTGATCCTGACTGATCCTGAACCAGTATGACTGATCCTGATGAACCAGTATGACTGATCCTGATGAACCAGTATGACTGATCCTGATGTATGACTGATCCTGATGAACCAGTATGACTGATCCTGATGTATGACTGATCCTGATGAACCAGTATGACTGATCCTGATGAACTGATGAACCAGTATGACTGTCCTGATGACTGATCCTGATGAACCAGTATGACTGTACCTGATGAACCAGTATGACTGATCCTGAGGAACCAGTATGACTGATCCTGAAGAACCAGTATGACTGATCCTGATGAACCAGTATGACTGATCCTGATGAACCAGTATGACTGATCCTGATGTATGACTGATCCTGATGAACCAGTATGACTGATCCTGATGAACCAGTATGACTGATTCTGATGAACTGGTATGACTGATCCTGATGTATGACTGATCCTGATGAACCAGTATGACTGATCCTGATGAACCAGTATGACTGATCCTGATGAACCAGTATGACTGATCCTGATGAACCAGTATGACTGATCCTGATGAACCAGTATGACTGATCCTGATGAACCAGTATGACTGATCCTGATGAACCAGTATGACTGATTCTGATGAACTGGTATGACTTTCCATTTTCAAGGACACATTCGGAATGCTCTTATATACATTTATAAAAGGCAATTACATATTTTTATACGCAGCCTTTATTCCAACAGCAAATGAAACATCTTTGCTAAGCTTTCAAAATCCATTTTTTTTACCCTCACACATAAGCAATTGTTACGAATTTACATGCAAAACTCAAATTTGCATACGGTAATTAGAGTCATGTCAATATGATGTTTATGCTAATAATCTCGGTTTGTATTTTTGCAACTCTGTTTCTCACTGCTGTGAATACCAGCGGTCACTGTATTGCCTTCCTGCACAGGTGTTTCTCTTAAAAGTCTTATCTATGGCTGGATTAAGAATTGTGTGAACCTTTGACAATGTCCTTTTCTGAATACAAGCCCCACCAGTACCTTGCAAAGTCGCTTATCGGCGCGATCCCCTGCCAGTCAACCAGTACTCCTTGCCGCGTCCACAATTCCTCAACTACTATCTGCCTAACGACTGGGTTAAGCCCTGGTACTATCCCTTCCAATCACAATCTTCCTCTCACCAACCTAGTCTTCCACTATCCCCACTTCCTAGCTCACCCCACAAGGGTCTTACCTGTTCTCTGTCCGGTTCAGTTCAAGAATTGTAGAGAGCCCCAGGAGAAGTAGCTGGTGTGGGCCTCTTCCATTAAAATTTCATTGTCAAATAACATTCTGGTGTTGTATATCGTGTCAGTCAGCTGTGCACATGTTTACTCTGCAGATGATGTATGAAAAGCCAAAAAACAAAGTTCTTCAGAAAGTTAAATGTAATATAAATATTGTGAAAAATGTCCTGATGTCTGCATCATTCACACACGTGAAGCGAAACAGGCCGCGGAAAGCGTTCTCAACCGGGCGAAACCTGGAGGACAGATTATCCTACGTACCTCACATATATGTTGCTGTGTGTAATGGGAGACCTGTCCCGTCTGTATCACAGTAAAAGAGATATTCCGGAAGCTTTAGCATTCCACGTGTGCGGTTGTAAGTGAGACTGTGACACTGTTGCCACTGTTGTCTCTCAGATTCTGTGTTTGAGGGAATACTCGGATAAAGTAACAATCTATGGTAAGTCTACTCATATACAGCATCAAAATAGTACGGTCACGCAAGTTTAAGGGATTGCAACTATCATTCATAGTAAAATACATGTGAGGTACCTGGGATAATAATAGGATAATCTGTCCTACACGCCACGCCCTAGACGTTAGGTGGGAACATGTCAAGTGTCTTGTGGCATGGTGGCGTAGTGGTCTATGGCGTTCATATATACTGTGCTCTTGGGAGATTCTGAAGAGAAGTTGCAGAGATTGGTGGATGAATTTGGTAGGGTGTGCAAAAGAAGAAAATTAAAAGTGAATACAGGAAAGAGTAAGGTTATGAGGATAACAAAAATATTAGGTGATGAAAGATTGGATATCAGATTGGAGGGAGAGAGTATGGAGGAAGTGAATGTATTCAGATATTTGGGAGTGGACGTGTCAGCGGATGGGTCTATGAAGGATGAGGTGAATCATAGAATAGATGAGGGGAAAAGGGTGAGTGGTGCACTTAGGAGTCTGTGGAGACGAAGAACTTTGTCCTTGGAGGCAAAGAGGGGAATGTATGAGAGTATAGTTTTACCAACACTCTTATATGGGTGTGAAGCATGGGTGATGAATGTTGCAGCGAGGAGAAGGCTGGAGGCAGTGGAGATGTCATGTCTGAGGGCAATGTGTGGTGTGAATATAATGCAGAGAATTCGTAGTTTGGAAGTTAGGAGGAGGTGCGGGATTACCAAAACTGTTGTCCAGAGGGCTGAGGAAGGGTTGTTGAGGTGGTTCGGACATGTAGAGAGAATGGAGCGAAACAGAATGACTTCAAGAGTGTATCAGTCTGTAGTGGAAGGAAGGCGGGGTAGGGGTCGGCCTAGGAAAGGTTGGAGGGAGGGGGTAAAGGAGGTTTTGTGTGCGAGGGGCTTGGACTTCCAGCAGGCGTGCGTGAGCGTGTTTGATAGGAGTGAATGGAGACGAATGGTTTTTAATACTTGACGTGCTGTTGGAGTGTGAGCAAAGTAACATTTATGAAGGGGTTCAGGGAAACCGGCAAGCCGGACTTGAGTCCTGGAGATGGGAAGTACAGTGCCTGCACTCTGAAGGAGGGGTGTTAATGTTGCAGTTTAAAAACTGTAGTGTAAAGCACCCTTCTGGCAAGACAGTGATGGAGTGAATGATGGTGAAAGTTTTTCTTTTTCGGGCCACCCTGCCTTGGTGGGAATCGGCCAGTGTGATAATAAATAAATAAATATATATATATATATATATATATATATATATATATATATATATATATATATATATATATATATATATATATATATTATTGCACCCACGAACGAGTGGTATTGATCAATAACAGGAAGAAATTTTCTAGTTCCTCTTCAAGGTACGTAAGCAAGTCAGGGACAGGGACTCGGGTGAACAGAACTGTGACATCAAAGCTCACTAGAGTAAAGTCATGTGGGACATTTAATTTCTGGAGCCTTTCAGTAAGGTCAACATTATTTTTAATATGTGCATCCGAGATCCTACTAACCATAGAAGTTTGACCAATCATTTAGATAGGTTATTTGCTGCTGAGCCTACTGAACTTATGATGGGACCCTGCCTACTTATGACTGGGTACCCTGGCTTATGTGTCTTGATTACCCCATTAAGAAATGGTAGAGAAGAGGACCTAGCGTACAGATGTTTAATTAGTTCAACATTACTCTTCAATATCGTTTTAAGGTGTTTATTGAAATGGCTGTTGACTTGGTCGGTGGGGTTCTTAATGAGCGGTTCATACGTTTCATTATCATTCAATAAATGGTTCATTTTACCTAAATATTCAGTGTTATCCAAAATGACAACTGCCTTAGATTTATCACCTTTTGAAAGGTGCAGAGTTTGATCATTATTGAGCTGTTTATAAGCTTTTGTGAAACATAATGGGCAGCTGGGGAGCACTGGCTGGAGTAATGTCTTGTATACCATACCTTTGCAAATATTAAATGTATCAGGTGTCAAGTCACCATGTTTTTCCAGTATACATAACGATTTTGCCAAGTTTAAATAATTAACTTCATTAGTTGTAGGCGCAAAGCTTAATCCAAACCCTAGTGCTGCCTGTTGGTCACTACTTAACTCTTTGTTAGACAGGTTCATAGGGAACTCCGGATTAGAATGTGTGGTCCAACCACTCTGACTCTTCTAACTTCTCAATAAATATAATCGAGCAAGTAGTCATGCCAGCCTGGGTAAATCTTATTAACGAATACAGTTTTGGTTCTCCTAGTTTCTATGAAAAACATCTTTTCATGTCGTACTAGGTCAATATTTTTAGTAAGCATTAACGTGTGTAGTTGATCGGTGTAGTAGCTAGTTTCACTAACCTGTTCTGCAATAGAACCTCTTCACTTAGATACTTAGAAATACTAACTTGAGTGCAGCTTCATGGGTTTTGAGGTGTGAGCATTTGAAGGAGGTAACAGCAAAAATCAGGAGAGGAAACAGGCTGCATAAGACGTATGAACCCCTCACTAAGAACCCCACCGACCATGTCAACAGCTATTTCAGTGAACACCTTAAAGCGTTATTGAAGGGAAATGATGAACTAATTAAACATCTGTAGGCTAGGTCTGCAACTCTACTTTATGGAGTAATCAAGACTCATAAACCAGGGTACCCAGCCCGTCCTATCATAATTTCAATAGGCTCAGCAGCATATAACCTATCTAAATGATTGGTCAAACTTCTAACTCCCATGGTTGGTAGGATCTCGGATGCACATATTAAAAATAATGTTGACCTTACTGAAAGGCTCCAGAAATTAAATGTCCCACATGACTTTACCCTAGTGAGCTTTGATGTCACAGCGCTTTTCACCCGAGTCCCTGTCCCTGTCCCTGACTTGCTTAGGTACTTTGAAGAGGAACTAGAAAACTTCTTCCTGCCCAATCCAACGAACATAATAATTGAATTGATCAAACTCTCTGTATTACTGAATGCAAGTTTGTGTTTGAAGGGAAATACTATACTCAAAAACAAGGCATGACAATGGGAAATCCCCTCAGCTCTTTACTCAGCAACTTCTTTATGGAATTCTATGAGATTAGACTTCTTAAAGACATTCTCCCAGATAAAGCTAGTTGGTTCAGATACGTCGATGAAGTTTTTTGCCTATGTCCTAGGGACCATAACACTGACGAGTTCCTACCTAGACTCAATGATCTAATATCTTCCATTAAGTTCACAAGAGGAAATTAAATAAATAACACTTTGCCATTCCTAGATGCTTTAAATCATCGTGTTGACAGAAAATTAAAATTTACAGTCTAAAGGAATTCCACCAATGTGTCGTCATATATTCATTACTATTCCAATCATGAATCTAGGGTAGAAAGGAGTGTGTTCCTTACAATGTTCTTGAGAGCCTTGCGCATCTGCAGTTCGGAGTAAATAGAGCACGAAATCAGCAAGATATTCAACATAGCCACAAAACTGAGATATCCTAGGGATTTTGTCGAGAAGGCACTAATGTCATCAAGGAAGACTTTCTACAGGACTGAAGCTATGGAAGTGATTGCCAGGTAAAAAGTACGTGAGGCATTACTAAATATCAATATAAACCTTGCTTTCAAAAACATTGGAACAGTGAAACAGAGGTTATTTAAAAACACACCCTATAACAAAATTGGTGGGGATTACAAGGTCCAATGCACTCAGTGTTCTCTCTCATATGTTGGTCAAACAGGTAAACGTCTGGAAACCAGAATAGCCCAACATAAATACTCATTCAGGACAGGGCAAGAGTCGAATGCTGTCTCCAACCACGTCAGCTCGTGTAATCACCCACCGGGGTAGGCTGTTACCCAGATTATTGTACCCAACCGTTCCCTAATAGAAAGAAACATAATTGAATCTTCTCTCCTGAGACACGATAGGAACACCGTATATAACTCAAATTATGGGTTATAAAAGCTCTATAGTAGAGTATATTGTACACAATCTTAAACAACAATTCTAAACAAAATCACAGGATTGCTCATTATTCCAGGTGGCTTCATGATGGATTAGTGACGCTCGACCAGTATCTATGCACCAAATTCATGCTTCGTATGTCGGGAATGGGTGTATATTATATAACCCATTTGGCTCTTACTGCACCATACGTGGACAGGTACACTAAATTATGTGATAGTATAGACAGTGGGGTTAAATGATATCCGAAGAAATTTGGATTGAAATATAATCAGAAAGGTGTAGAAGTTACCCAAATAAGGGATATTAATCTATACAGAGAAAACTGGTAGACAGTATTTAGAAATATATGAAGATACTCCTGAGTACCCCTGGGAACATTCCAGAATCCCAGACCTCGGTACTTAAACGAACAAAAGAGTACACTTATTTCTCTTCTTTTAACAGTTAAGGGGTTAGACAGAATAATAGGAGTCCTTATGTATATTATCCACTGTGAAACGTATTTTCTCAAGTAACATGACCTGTTCTAGGCGACTAGAAGAAGCTTGGGGCTATTATATCTTCTAATTTCCTATTCCTTGAATGCTGAAAACTTGGAGGCCGTCTACTGCCCCATGTGGGTTAGAAGACGGGGAGGGTCGTAGGACTGGTACACAGACCGTAGTCTCACATTCAGAGAGACAGTGGCTGGTGTCACCCTACGCTGCACAACTCTGAGGAATAAATTCCCCTCAATCTTTCAACCGCTGCCTTGCAGCGTTGCGTAGCTCCTGATGACGCACCGAGACGTGTGAAAGTACTTGAGCTAAAGATTTCCACCCCCCGTGACTTGTCTTGCATATATATATATATATATATATATATATATATATATATATATATATATATATATATATATATATATATATATATATATATATATATATATATATCACGTCAAATGGTTTTTAATACCTGACGTGCTGTTGGAGTGTGAGCAAAGTAACATTTATGAAGGGGTTCAGGGAAACCGGCAGGCCGGACTTGAGTCCTGGAGATGGGAAGTACAGTGCCTGCACTCTGAAGGAGGGGTGTTAATGTTGCAGTTTAAAAACTGTAGTGTAAAGCACCCTTCTGGCAAGACAGTGATGGAGTGAATGATGGTGAAAGTTTTTCTTTTTCGGCCACCCTGCCTTGGTGGGAATCGGCCAGTGTGATAATAATAATAATAAAAATATATATAGGGAGGTACCACCTCTAGAACTGTTATAGGGACCCTCATCCTCAGAGAAAAGAATAAACTTGCTTCAGGGAAAACTCATGTATTCTTTTCCCCTCCCTTCCATTCTGCTTTCCCTCACCTTCTCTGGATAACAGCAAATTATTTTGCATTTCCCAAGCGCTGTATAATTTTTATAGGTGTAGCAGAGACGGATTTGTCTAATAATATTTTCTACCACACCTTCATTCTACCTCTTTTCTCACACCTCTTCTTCCCACTTTTCTCACTTCTTTCCTCCACATTTCCTTTCCACCTCTGATCTTCTTTTCACCCTCTCAATACAGTCTCGGATGGACGATATATCAGCTTATGATACAGATGGGACGTGGTTGAGCTACCTCGGGGAGGGTAATAACCTAACATATCTCGCTCACAAATCTTCCCACTTTATCTTACTGTTATGATGTACAAATACCAATCACACTGAGCTTGCCTCTTATTTAGATCCAATAGTTTAAAACTATTGCTTCAAACAGGTCTTGAAAATATCTAAGAAATAGGATACATAATTGTTTATGAAATTCGTGACAACAGAATTATACTTAAAAATATCTGGGTATCTCTATTTTGTATAAGTTTTGCCATCTAGCGGCTTTATCAATACATTATATAAACATATTCTGGAAACTGTAGAAGTATATACATAAGACAGTAGAAGTCGAGGTAATCAGTCCCTCATCTTAGCAACATGTGATAAGCATCTTTGTTTTGATGATGCTTATATACTGGAGACAGATGAGGTGCAGCAGATGAAGGCCTTATCACTGTTAGGCGGGGCTTGGCAGTAGATGTAGGTCTTGTCCAAGAGTTGGGCCAGGACTTAGCAATTAGGTTTGTGAAGTTATCTTCTGTAGCAAGAGCTCATTATGTTGCTGTGTCTGATAAGTTGTATATCAATGGTATACAACACCTCCATGATGATGGATTACACACATGTGCAATGTGATGGAGCGCCTAGAAGTGAAGTATCAGGAGACATTGGAGATATTGATTACTAAGAGATACAAACAGATGAAAACAGACGAAGGTAAGACAACATAACATGGAAAAATATAAGAAGCATAGGGCACCAGACACCAAAAACAGATTAATAAAGGAAGGAAAAAGAAAGAGGAAATGACATTAAAACAATACAGTACCAAAGGCAAATAATGTAATCAAGTTAAGCGCAAAACACAAAAGAGTCACACAACACAGAGCTATAAGGAGGCCTGGTCACAGACCGGGCCGCGGGGGCGTTGACCCCCGAAACTCTCTCCAGGTAAACTCCAGATATTAATTGGAAGATTATAGTGTAATAAACAGTAGTAGTCCTCATGAAGGACTGTAAGAGCTATGAGAAAGACAGCAAGGAAGTATTTGCCATGAAAACTGAGTCAGGAAACAGGACTGTGAAGAACCTGAATTTGCTGTTTTTTTCATTTAAAAAGCCACTGAAGCTAACAATGACGTTTTGCGTCCAACATCTCTTCACATTATTAGTATTGTGATGGACCTCTACACTATCATCAAGCCATGACATGTGCAACAGTCAGGTATATTTATTCCGATAAGTTTCGCCTTCATATTAGGCTTCAGCAGCCAAACACAGTGGCAAATACAGAGACAGCAGAAGCAGTGGAGATCTAAAGATGTAATTTTCCATCAACCTTGAAGTAGTTTGAGATGGTGAGTCCCTCAGCCTTGAGATGTGTTCCACTTCACTGTCTTGAACATTGTTCACGGGTATGATCTCACTAATACTTCTTCCTATTCTCAGCAAAATTTGTTAACAAAACCTCCCCCAATATCTCATCATCTCTCCTTTTGCTCCTCCTCTCCACCCTTTTAACCTCTCTTTTACTCTCCATATATCATCCTCTGCCTGTCATATACCAACTTTTTCTCTTACCAGCCTCTTTAAAGTGTCATTCTACCAATCACTTCTCTTCACTGTCTCACCTACACTGCTTTTTGAAACCTACCTCACGCCTCTTCAACCTCCTCCTCGTTACCTCTACTCTCTCTTGCCCATCTATCTCCCAACATCTACTGTAATTTATAAACATTCACTTCTTTCTTACTCACTGGTGACAGATTCCTTGTACCCCATCTACCTCTTACTCTCATTGTAGGTATACTCAATACTCATCAGATATATCTGTCACTCTTCTTAAAATATACACATTCCGAAGTCTGCCCGGAAGTCTATCATTATGCTCTATATCGTCTCTCGCGTTCCTATTTATCCTCTTTCTCAAAATACATATTACCTGTTACCAAACCTTTTTCTATAGTTTAATTAGAGGACCCCATTTTCATTTATCCCTGGTACTCAAAACGTACATACTACATTCTCTACAATAGTTTTTCTCGCTTCAGTATTTAGGTCCCCAGCGAATTATCATCTTACTTTGTTCAGAACTCCGTAAACACTCGCTTAACACCTCCCAAAATCCATCCCTCTCTTCTACTCTCCTCGTTCCCACGTACATCTTCATAAACAATGACTTTTACCCACTTTTCTTATCCCATCTTTACTGTAATCCACACAAACCTTGAATCCACTTATATTCATTCTTTACTTGACTGATAATTTAATTTTAGCACTCCTTAGCTTCGATTCTCTCAGACAAATCTGACCTGATCCTTTCTTTCTTCGCATCCGTACTACATCCCCGTACTTTCAAAGACCCACATTCAAAATTTCCTTCTTCGTCTTTCTCGGAAAAGGGTTACTGGCCCCTTGATCCAAACATTTTAATCGTCTTTTACGACAAGCATTGCTAACGGAGGAAAAATTCTCACTCAGTTTCTCGTAGAGACGAAAGAAAACAATAAGAACAAGAGCTGTTGAAAGGTTAGAAGAAAACTTAGATGCATGAATATACACACATGAACATGCACAACTGCATGAAGTATGAGCTAGGAGTAAGTAGAAGTAGCATGATGTAGCATGATGTAGCATGATGTAGCATGATGTAGCATGATGTAGCATGATGTAGCATGATGTAGCATGATGTAGCATGATGTAGCATGATGTAGCATGATTTAGCATGATGTAGCATGATGTAGCATGATGTAGCATGATGTAGCATGATGTAGCATGATGTAGCATGATGTAGCATGATTTAGCATGATTTAGCATGATGTAGCATGATGTAGCATGATGTAGCATAATGTAGCATGATGTAGCATGATGTAGCATGATGTAGCATGATGTAGCATGATGTAGCATGATGTAGCATGATGTAGCATGATTTAGCATGATTTAGCATGATGTAGCATGATGTAGCATGATGTAGCATGATGTAGCATGATGTAGCATGATGTAGCATGATGTAGCATGATGTTTAGCAGAGAGGAAACACAACAGTAATCCCACCAATGTGTAAAACAATTTTTTGCAGGTTTCCGTCCCCTTAAGGAAGGTTCCTTGATGTTGGTGAGGGGCTCTTGATTTAGGGAATTGGATTTGTGCTCCAGTTCCCCGAATTAAGCCTGAATGCCTTCCACATCCCCCCCCCCAGGCGCTGTATGATCCTCTGGGTTTAGCGCTTCCCCCTTGATTATAATAATAATAATAATAATGCAGGTTTCCGTTTTCCTTTCATATGGCGTGACAGAAGTTCCCCCCGGGTGGTTGCTGTCTTCCAAACTTGACAGAAGTTCCCCCCGGGTGGTTGCTGTCTTCCAAACTTGACAGAAGTTCCCCCCGGGTGGTTGCTGTCTTCCAAACTTGACAGAAGTTCCCCCCGGGTGGTTGCTGTCTTCCAAACTTGACAGAAGTTCCCCCCGGGTGGTTGCTGTCTTCCAAACTATAACAATATTAATAACAAAAATATATGACGTTTACAGAATTAAAAAGAACTATTAGTTACATTAATTTGCCGTTATTCAAAGACTAACAAAGTCTGGAATAAACATATCGAGAAATGCTTTATAGAATAAAGTCTGAATAACTCAAACGCAAATGAAATAAAAAATATTAGGAGAAACTTTAACATAAATAAATAACGGTGATATGGTATACCTGGCATAACAATGACTAACAAGTATACCTGACTTAAAACTGGAAACAGGTATGCGCCCAACATGACCACTAACGAAGGAGCATCACTAGCATACTTCGGTATCTGTAACCGTACACAACTCCACATTTCATTTACCAACAATTGAGGAAAGAGACACTGATTCCGCCATATGTGACTAAAGCAACTCGAGGCGAAACGTTTGCTAATGAAACGTTTTAATCTGCACATTTGTTTCTCTTTCCAAAATTGTCGGTATTACCATAGCTTTATATAATTTTCTTTATATAAAAAAGTAGGTCAGACTGTCCTCCTGTAAGATTGTGAAATATTTTTTTAAAATTTAACACTGTGGAAGAAGCAGCGTTGTCAGTATGTCAAACGGAGTCTTTCTAGCTTTTATAAGTCATTTCATCTCTGTGTTTTCATTTCCTTTTGGTTCAAGAAAAGAAAATCAACGCTAAGAGCTTCATGCCTTTTAGACAAGTTCAGTTATTATTATTTAATTTACGTTACCATAACGAAAATAAAGTAAATTCATAAATTAAAATTCAAACGGTGTTATTATTATTATTATTATTATTATTATTATTATTATTATTATTATTATTATTATTATTATTATTATTTAACACACGGCCGTTTCCCACCGAGATAGAGTGACCCGAAAAGAAAGAAACACTTGCACCATAACTCGATCCATCAATTTCTTGGTACAGTTCAAAACTGTAAATATCCCCAGCCCTTCTTCAGAGTGCAAGCACTGCACTTTCCACCTTCAGGCTCAAACCCGGCTTACCGGATTATTATTATTATTATTATTATTATTATTATTATTATTATTATTATTATTATCATTATTATTATTAAGGACAGGTTGCTCCCCACAAGTCATTTAGGAACTGGGGACAGTGAGTAATTTAGTGAGTGATGAAATTTGATCCCAGGTAGGGAAAGACAGCTCAAGTGTCCTGGATCAAGTGAACTTCACCAGCACCAAGGCACCAACCTAGAAGGGTGAGAACAGTGTGTGCGTCAGTGGGTGATCGCATTCAGTGAATTATTTCCAACAGCTGAAAACGGCACGTTGACCCTAAAGTTGTTTGCCCCAGGTGAACGACCTCAGTCTTCCCACACACGGAATCTTAAGTATCTCTCCTGGAATAATCTTGATGACCTGGCCTGGTGTGGTCTGGGTGACCTGGTATGGTGTGTTCTGGGTGACCTGGTATGGTGTGAACTTGGTGAGAAGGTCTGGTTTGGTCTTGGTGACCTTGTCTGGTGTGGTCCGGGTGACCTTGTCTGGTGTGGTCTTGGTGACCTGCTCTGGCGTGGTCTTGGTGACCTGCTCTGGCGTGGTCTTGGTGACCTTGTCTGGTGTGGTCTTGGTGACCTGGTCTGGTGTGGTCTTAGTGACCTGGTCTGGTGTGGTCTTGGTGTCCTGGTCTAGCTTAATCTTATCGACCAGATCTTGCGTACTTTTGATGACTAGATATAAGGCTGTTTACCTGCCAAAGTCTGCTGGTCGTAAACACAGCAGACTTTGTCAGGTAAACAGCCTTATATCTAATCAGGTATACCAAGATCTGGTTAATATGGCCTCATATTAACCAGATCTTGTGTGATTTTGATATAATCGTAAGGATCAAACCTAACGTGTTCTTGACGAGCAGGAGTTGTTCTGGTGAACTTGTCTGGAGTGGTGTTGAATGCCATGTCTGTTGTGGTCCTGCTGACCAGCTGTGACTTTTTGGACAGTTCTGGTGTAGGCTTGACGACCAAGTATGGAGAAGACTTGGCGACCAAGTCTGACGAAAATTTGGCGACCAAATCTGGTAAAGACTTGGCGACCAAGTCTTGTGTGGTCTTGAACAATACTGTAGTGAAAGACAAGGGTACATTATCTTTTCTCTTTGTGCTCGTCTACCTTTCCTCCTAAAATCTTTCCGCCTCACCTCGTCTTCTTCCTCCTGCCTTCCAGCCTCACCCCTCCAGCCTCACCTCCTCATCTTTCTCCTGCCTTCCAGCCCTTCCTCCTCCTCCTCCTCTTCCTCTTGCAGTGTAACCTCACCTCCTCCTCCTCCTCCTCCTGGCTTATTTCCTCACCCTCTCCTGCCTTCCAACTCCCACATCTTCCTGCTTTCTCACCTCCTTCTCCTCCTCTTCCTCTTCTTCCTCCTCCTGTTCCGCCTTCTCCTACCTTCCAGCTATTCCACATAAATTTATATAAATCATAACAGCAGATCTTTCATAACTTTATTTATGATCATTAAGAAACTTCTGATCGTATCTTGAGTTTTATCCTTGATCTAACACAGGTTTGCCAAGCAAGTTCCTCCAGCAATTTCCTAAGTTGCTTACTTAACGAGAAACTATGTCGGGTAGAATTGAAAATGGGTTGGCCAAATATTTTTTGTTAGTGGGTTTGGGTTTAAGAAGGACATACCTAGTATGAGCCAGCAGGCCTGCTGCAGTGTTCTTCCTTCCTTATGTTCTTATGTAATAAATAACATAAACTGAGACACATGTGCAACATCTGGGTATCTTTATTGTAGACGTTTAACCGTCCAGTGGCTTTATCAATACAGATTCTAGGACATAATTAGAAGACAGAATCTTCATTGATAAAACCACTGGATGGCGAAACGTCTACAATAAAGATACTCAGATGTTGCACATGTTTCTCAATTTTCATCTTGTCGGTATTATATACCGTTCTTGTACAACAAATATCATGTAATATCTTATTCTACTAAATAATTATCATTAGAATTAACCCAAAACATTCGTTGTCTTCACATTTTTGTATGAAAACAATCTTTTGGTAACTATATTTAATAGACTAAGCATGTTAAGCACTCTTAGTTAACATCTATATAAGGTTTGTAATAACAAGGTTGCAAACCAGGGTACGGGTGGGGTTAGAACCCATGGCGGGTGAGTCGTAAAACTCCAGGCCAGGGCGTAACCCACCGGGCCAGCTGACTACAATGTAATATAATATATATAATATATCTTTATTTCAACAAGTACATGTACAAGGTATACAGACCATAGCTGACATCAATGACATACTACTATATAGAAAGCCCCTAGTTATGCAAAAAATTTAACGTAAATTAGGTCAGTTTTGTCCCAGGATGCGACCCACACCAGTCGACTAACACCCAGGTACCCATTTTAACTGATGGGTGTACATAGACAACTGGTGTAAGGAAACATGCCCAATATTTCCAACTTTTTGCTGGGAATCGAACCCGGACCCTCACCGTGTGAAGCGGGAGCTTTTGCTCTCGCACGGGTTATTCCGATTTCCTGAGACATAATGACGACTTTGAGAGAACATGAGCTAGAGTTCGTCACGGCCATGCTGGGGGGGAGGGGGGGTAATTGCATTTGTGGTTACACTGGGACTCCTAACCTCCTTGTGGTGTACAAATATACCTAGAAAGATGAAGATTATTGTAGCCAGCTGGCCCAATAGGTTTCGCACTGGCCTGGAGTTTTGCATCTCACATGCCATGGATTCTAACCCCACTCGTACAGTGAGCTGTTTCCATATAAGTTTGTTTACATAATTTGTAGGAGCATTTTAAAAAGTGGTGCAGTACATGTGTCAAGTGTCAGGTATTGGAGCGTCTCTCTTAAGGATTTTATTTATTACAAATTCATTTTCCTCTCATTCAGCTATAAAATGAAAGTTCTTTATATTTTTAGCAGTAAATCCCCTTGACAGGTCATCAAAATGCTAATTTAATGAACGAAACTGCATTTGCATTATCTGTCTCGTCTAATCAACACCTCTCTTGTTCTCTCTTACTTTCTTTAGATATTTTACTTTATTGTTCCCTCTCTCTCTCTCTCTCTCTCTCTCTCTCTCTCTCTCTCTCTCTCTCTCTCTCTCTCTCTCTCTCTCTCTCTTCTCTTCTCTTCTCTCTCTTCTCTCTCTTCTCTCTCTTCTCTCTTCTCTTCTCTTTTTTTTTTTTTTTTTTTTTTTTTTTTTACACAGGGTTTGACAAGGTTAAGGATCCCTAGCTTTATTGACAGCTATTTACAGGTTAAGGATTCCTAACTTTATTGGCAAGCTAAGAGCTGTTACCTACATCAGCTCTCTCCCTCTCTCTCTCTCTCTCTCTCTCTCTCTCTCTCTCTCTCTCTCTCTCTCTCTCTCTCTCTCTCTCTCTCTCTCTCTCTCTCTTCTCTTCTCTCTCTCTCTCTCTTCTCTTCTCTCTCTCTCACTCTTTCTCTTTTAATATCTCTGAAGTAGATTGAGTTTCAAGCGTGATATGGAATAATTGGTGCTGTGGTCGGAGACGTTAAGGATGAGTTTCAACTCTGACAAGTGCACAGTAATACATTTCGGAATAACGATCCTTAACATTAATACAGAATGAAAAGGAAAGGAAAGACGGGACCTTAGAAGGATCATAGGTAAAAACCTCAATCTTTTTATCTGTCTCCTCTTTCTCTTCTTTTCCCCAAGTGATCCTTTCTCCATCCTTATCTCTGACACCTTTAATCATGGGCATGCAGGAGGCTGTGAATGGGGGAAGAGGGAAGATGTGCGAGAGGAGAACCAGATTGGGAAGAGGAGGATCAGGTTATAGGAACGGGGAGAGGTGAATCAGGTTGCGAAGAAGAGAGTTAAACTAAAGGAGTAGCGAATCAGGTTAAGACAGAGAGAGGAGAACCAGGCTAAGAAAGAGGAGAATCGGGTAATGGGAGTGGAGAATCAGGTTGGGGCGATAAGAACTGTGTTGTGGGACAAGAGAATCAGGCTGGGGAGAGAAGATATGTGTTGTGGGAGAGGAGAATCAGGTTGGGGAGAGAAGAATTGTGTTGTGGGAGAGGAGAATCAGGTTGGGGGAGGGAAGAATTATGTTGTGGGAGAGGAGAATCAGGTTGGGAGAGAAGAACTGTGTTGTGGGAGAGGAGAATCAGGTTGGAGAGAGAAGAATTGTTTCAGGAGAGAAGAATTGCGTTGTGGGAGAGGAGAATCAGGTTGGAGAGAGAAGAATTATGTTGTGGGAGAGGAGAATCAGGTTGGGAAGAGAAGAAATGTCATGTGGGAAAGGAGAATCAGGTTGGGGAGAGAAGAATTGTGTTGTTGGAGAGGAGAATCGGGTTGAGGAGAGGATAATAGAGAAAGGAAGATAAGCCAGGTGGAAATAGAAAGGAATTGAGTGAGGTCAGCTACTAGCCTTGGGCGGGAGTCCCCGTATAAAGCTTTCCTGAATAACCGAGGAGCCTCGCTGAGCCTCACTGAGCCTCAGAGAACCTCACGGAGCCTCACAGAACTTCAAGACTCAACCTGACAAGAGTGTCATACACATGAGCTCCACTTCCCCACTCTGATACCGAGACTTAATGGAAAAAGATGCTGGGAGCTTCGAGCGTGGGTGGGTTTACTTGAAGACATGGGTGAACGTGGGTGGGTGGACTTGAAGACATAGGTGAACGTGGGTGGGTAGACTTGAAGACATGGGTGAACGTGGGTGGGTGGACTTGGCGACATGGGTGGATGGACTTGAAGACATGGGTGAACGTGGGTGATTGAATGTAAAAGCATGGAACTGGAAGTTTTCCACCTTGTTCTTGTCCTCTGTTTGACTAACACTATTACTTTTATGCTCTATGTTACTAACACTATTGTTCTTATGCTTTATGTATCATTCGCCCTCACCTCTCTACTTTATATGTCTACTCCGTTTTGCTTCTATCATCTATATGTTCCTGTTCTTGCCCCTCTCCTCAACACATCCACACCCCTTATATGTCTTCCCCATTTCTCCTCTCGTCTATATGTCTAACCTCCTTGCTCTCCTCTTCTCACTGTCTACCTCCTTACTCTTCTATGTCTACCTGCTTACTCCTCGCCATGTCTAACCCCTTGCTACAATTCGTAGTGTCTACCTACTTGCCGCTTCTCTCCACCCTTGTCGCAGTCCTATCAGTGTCTACCTCTATTCCTTCTTCGCGGATGCAGTTTTCTCAATGTCCATTCCTCTTCCCCTTTCACAGCTGCAGTCCTCTTAACGTCTTCCTCTCTCTTGCTATAATCCTCTGAATGTCCTCTCCTTCCCCTCTTCCTTACTGCACTCCTCTTCCCGTCCACCCAGACACGGACGCCACTCCACTCCTATCATCTTTTTCAGTTTCTATCTCCAGCAAAGTGGAAAAGAGTGGCGTATGTTAATGGTGTGCTTCCCAGCCGAGCCAGCTAGAGTCTTAGAGCTTCCTGGTGCTCTCTGGGACTACAGTGGGCTCTGGAAGCTCTGTGGACTTCGTGTGCCTAAAGTCCTCTTACAGTCCATGACTAACTAACTTCAGGTAACTCGTTTTTTCCTATTTAAAATACATGACACTTTTGTTTAATCCTTAAAGGTTCAATTCTAAAAGCATTTCTGATTTTTTTATTAATATTTTATTGTCAAGGTGATCCATCGCTTTTCTTGAAATATTTTGATGTCTGTTATTAACGACTATCTATATAGTCTGTTCTTCATGTATTTTATGCGTAAGTGTTGCTTTTTCAGTCACTGGCTGAAATTTTTGGATAGTACATCACACGGAGCGTTTACTCTTTGTTTCAAAATCCATCGTGATACACTACTTGCCTTCGATATGTCCAATTTTCTTAGCAGCTTTCTCGCTTCTTTCCTTGATATATAAATGTTGCCCAGTCCCGGAGGTTCTTCTCTGTTTTATTCTCTCTAGTGTCATGCTTGATGCAACAGAAAGCATCTTGAAGTATGTGTTCAGTTCCTTGCACACCTTATTGTTCCCAGTAACTTTACCTCGTATGTCTAAGGTTTATACAATCGCAACCCTTGTGATTTTGCTGTGAGCAATTTTGATATTGGTTCTGCACTTGTCACTATGCCTTTTCCGTAAACATCATTTAACTTTTCTTTTCACCATTGTGTATTTATTCTGTCGTTATTCCTGCTCAATTTCTCCGCTCCCTGGTGTCTGCTACTTTCAGTGTTGAAAGAACATTTATTACAGTTCCTTGCTTGCAAAACCACTTTTGCTAATATTCTGAATTGCTTTCAGAAGGATCAAGATGAAGACAGTCTCGGGCTCACGTGAAAAACTGATGAGGAGGCGATGGAGATACTTTGTGGATATGATGCTGCCTTGGGAATGCTGGGTGATTTTCAGCATCCCTGGAGGTAACGATGACGAGGTGTACTGACATTCATAGAGATCGATGATGTGACTAGGAAGACTAATGATAGGGTTGGCCTTTCGTGTTATCATGTGACCTGGCTCTCTCATAAAAACATGTTGATGCAATTGCATGCGAATGTGCAATAGCTAACATACTTGTTTGTGTGCGTGTGTACTCACCTGATATATTTCTTCTCGCCTGTTTGCAGTTACAGTGATCGAGTCTCCGCTGTTGATTCTTTTATCTGATTGTTAATGATGTCACTCACTGCTACCCTCTTAGAGTCTCTCATAGTTATTACAATTTCTAACCAATTGGAAGCTGAAAAAATATTTCCTGAAATCTCCATTGATAATCTGTGCATTAGCTCCCAATTATGCCACCGTCATTATTCCTTCCCACTCTATTAAATTCTCTTAGTAATTCTGTAATCATAACTTCATGACAAGTCGCCAATTTCATGACATTTTTATCTGGAAAGTATTCCATGCTGTTGCAGCATAATCCATGAAGGGGTTTAAATATGTAATTTATAAAGCCATGCATCAGTGTCGACATTCATAAAAGCTAAGAAACACATGTCCTTGTGTGTCCACGTAGGCACAAGTGGCAAGAAACTTTCTTTCATAGTATGCCTGAAACTTATGAACAAGGACAAACTAATTTATTTTTTCCTCATGAGAGTTCATAGGATTTGCATCTCACAGTTCCTGGAAGAGAAGTTTTCACACACCTCCTGTTTCCTACTCATTTCCTCTGATAGCAGGCGGTATGCTAACAGCATTAACAGCACAACTGTACGAGAACTATCACCAGCCTGTCATGTCAATCTGGCATGTCGAGGTGGCCAATAACTTTGCTAAAATTCTCGCTAATCACAGTGATTCTGGATCGTCATCCATCCTGGGGACTTTAGAAAGAAGAGTTCTACAAGCTTGTGTGATAATACGTATTGTAATGTATGTACGAGAAACATCAAGAAGCTTGAAGCAACGACTGATGGAACACTTGCATGACGCATAAACATCCCAGCTAAAGAGGCACTTGTGCAACATTCGGGAATCTCTTTCGAGGAAAAACGGTGGAAAAGGAGTAGGAATTTGAGGTAATCAGTCCCTCAGCCTGGAATCGATTTGTTCAGTCTATGAACCTTGATTGTTAGACTCAACATTTCGATTCCAGGCGGAGGGACTGATTGCCTCAAATTCCTCTTTTTCTATGCTTATTCTTTGTGCTGGACTGATGAAGCCACTGTGTGCCGAAACGTTTCCTCAATAAAGATTCCGAAATCTCTCACAAATGTCTCATTCTTCAACTTCTGACTTTTCTAAACCATTTATCACATCCTAGCTAACGCATCACCTCAATTCACATGCACTTCTCAGGAAACGGAATGAAGGCAGATTTTTTTTCCAAAAGGAGAATAATTTATAATAACATCACCAAATAGTGGTACAGAATTCTAGAAGTTTCAGCTTATCACTACTCTTTGTCAAATGGATTCTATCCTACTACACGATGCTTGAACAGATGACTCACGCACCGGTACCTTCCCTCACCTCACCTGACCCCATTTTTTTCGGTTTGTCTTCTGCTCTCTCTAATAAACTGATAAGAACCAAGAGAGGAAACACTCATAATAAATGTCTTAAGTACTGCAAACATGTCTTTATTTCTCAGTTTGTCGGTATTGTTATAACTGTTTGTCTTAAGCGTTGTTTTCTCTTCTCTTTTTCTCATCTTTGTATCTCCTTTGTGTACTTTTCTCTTGGTGTTTCTCCTCAAGAAACAACTTTAACAACCTGTCTCGTGCTACTTCTGACAAGCGAGTCAATTTAAATGGGTATCGTTTGTCCAAGAAGTCCTCTGAAATTATGCATTTGCTGTACTTGTCCTCTGTTCCTGTGTACTCGGCAGTCATTACTGTCTCTGATAAGTATTATCATTTGTTTGCGTGTGTGTGTGCGTGTGTGTGTTTACCTATATGTGGTTGCAGGGGTTCAAGCATGGCTTCTGGGCCCGCCTCTTCGCTGGTCGCTACTAGGTCCTCACTCTGTCTCTACTTCAAGAGCTGCATAGTACCTCTTCTTAAAGCTATGTATGAATCTCGGCTATACTACTTCACTCTCTAACTTGTTCCACTTCCTGAAGAAATACTTTCTAGCATCCCTATGACTCATCTAAGTTTATAACTTAAAGTTGCACCTCCTTGTTCCTGTACCCCATCTCTGAAACATTCTGCCCATGTTCATCTTGTCAATTCCTCTCTGTATTTTGTACGTCGATATCTTATCCCCTCTATCCTTCACGTCCTCCAGTGTCAGCAGGTTGAATTCCCTTAACCTCTCCTCGTAGAACAAACCCTTCAAATTCTTTGCACTTTCTCTAATTTCTTGACGTGTTTGATTAGGTGGGGTTTCATACTGATGCTGCATATTGGCCACACGTACACGGTGTAGTGTCGTGAATGACTCCTTACACAGACTACGAAAAAAAAATTCTCACGTTTGCCATGCGCCCGTATGCTTTAGCAGTTATTTGGTTAATTTGCACCTCAGGCGATATGCTCGGTGTGATGCTTGCTCCAAGATCCTTTTTCTTGAGTGAGTTTTGTAGCCTCTGACCTCTTGGGCTGTACTCCGTCTGCGGTCTCCTTTGCCCTTTCCAATATTCATAACTCTGCACTTGCAAAGTTATGCCCGGTAGCTCGATTGGTATCTCACTTCGCTCACACACTGAGGTCCGTGGTCCGCTCCCCTGTAAGGGTGGAAATATATGGACGTGTTTCCTTAGGACACCAGCTGTCCCTATTCACCTAGCAGTAAACAGCTACCTAGGTGTTAGCCGACTGGTGTGGATCGCATCCTGAGGGACAAAATTAATCTAATTTGCCCAAAATGCTCTTCATAACAAGGTACTTTCTATATAGTTAGTCACTGATGTCAGCAAGGTCCGTGTAAGTTGTATCACGTACTTGTGGAAATATTGATTATTATTATTATTATTATTATTAAACCATACCCCCGGCCGGGATTGAACCCGCGGTCATAGAGTCTCAAAACTCCAGCCCGTCGCGTTAGCCACTAGACCAGTGGCTAGTGGCTAACGCGACGGGCTGGAGTTTTGAGACTCAATGACCGCGGGTTCAATCCCGGCCGGGGGTATGGTTTATTTGCAATCGTGTCATTACGATTTCTTAAGTCTTATTATTATTATTATTATTATTATTATTATTATTATTATTATTATTATTATTATTATTATTATTATTATCTATATTACGTGTGCGTTGAGCTAGTAATGGGAAATTTTTATCTTGTCACTGCCTTCTTGTCGCTAATAAATCGATATATTTCACTCTGTCCTCCAAAAGTATTCAGATACAAACAAGTTTGCATCTGTTATTCCAATCTGCAGTTAACATGTTAATTACTGGGTTGTTTTAATGTAAATTAACATAAACTTTCACAAGTGTTCTCTAACGTTCAGAACATGCAGCTGCAGAACGTGTCATGCAGCTGCATTTTGCTGGGATTACAATACACAAGAACGAAGGAACGCTGTAGCAGGCCTACTGGATCATCCTAGACAGGTCTAACTCACACCTAACCCCACCCAGTGTTACTTCATAAGAATATAGTAACACTGTGCCAGACCTACTTGCCCATACTAAACAGTCGCTTCTCTAAAAAAAAAAACACTCATACCCACCCACCCAAGGTTTTCTATTTGTGTTCCAAACTATGTTAGAAAACCATTTGATTTAGAAGGATACGTGAACAAACACTAGGATATATTAGAAAACGTTTAAATCCTGGGACCTTGATCACTTCTAAGATACAGAGGTTAAAACGACTGGGGAATCGAAGAGAACTATCAACATGACAGTTTTCTAAACTCTATACAAGCTGCCCAAGGAACATTTGTTCCGTTTAGAGAAATTAGATCGAATAGAAATGACCAGAAATGGATGAACAAACATACACAAATAACCCGCACATAAAAGAGAGAAGCTTACGACGACGTTTCGGTCCGACTTGGACTTTGTCAATGGTCCAAGCCGGACCGAAACGTCGCCGTAAGCTTCTCTCCTTTATGTGCGGGTTATTTGTGTATCGTTCCAGTCACGGTATTGTGCCTTTTTTTATTATTTATTGATGAACAAACATCTTTTAGGATAGAAGAAGGGAATTTAAATGCGTATTAAGAGGTGAGGGCCATCTCGTAGATCAATATACACACATTAAGAGGGAGCTTAAGAAAAGAATAAAAAAGTGGAACTATGAAATAAAGGTTCCAAATGATTTGCAAACTATCCCAAAAGATTTTTTTCAGGTATGTAGAGTAAAGGTTAGACAAAAGATATGTCCTTTTAAAAATAATTCTGGACAGCTTACTGACATGCAGAATAAAATGTGATGAATGGTTTGAAAAACCGACAAGTTGAAGATTGAGACACTTATGCAGCATATGGGAATCTTTATTCAGGAAACGTTTCGCCACACAGTGGCTTCATCAGTCCAATACAAAGAGGAAGGCGTAAGGAGAGGAGGAGAATGAGGTACTGGTTGAGGGACTGATTACCTCATTCTCCTCCTCTCCTTACGCCTTCCTCTTTGTATTGGACTGATGAAGCCACTGTGTGGCGAAACGTTTCCTGAATAAAGATTCCCATATGCTGCATAAGTGTCTCAATCTTCAGAATAAAATGTGCTCAATTTTCAATATTTTTTCCCTCTCGGTTTTTACACAAGAAGACACTGATAATAACCTAGTAATTTATTTTTAGAGTGGGGCTGAAGAAAATAAATTATGTAATATCACGGGTAGGCCGATTAAAGAAAATAAATCCGCGGGCCCTGATGAACTATTTTCAAGGGTTCTTGAGTGCAAAATGTAAGTTTGTGAACCGTTAACTAACATTTTTAATATATCCCTTCAAACCGGCGTAGTGCCTGGTATGAGGAAGACGGCTAATGTAATTCCGGTTTTTAAAGCAGCGGACAAGTCGTTACCGTCAAATTACCTCCCAATAGACCTGACCTCATTTGCAGGCAAATTACTAGTCAATTATAACTGATGCTATAAGAAGCCATCTTGATAAGCATAATTTGATCTATGATACTCAGCATGGGTTCTCGAGAAGCCGTTCTTGCCTAACTGATTTATTAACTTTCTTCAGTAAAGCTTTTGAGGCTGTTGATCACGATAAAGAATTCGATATTATTTATTGGAATTTTAGTAAAGCTTTAGATGGAGTACCACACAAATGACTGATGACTGTTAAAGAAAGTGGCAGCTCATGGTGTGGCACTTTCCTCACGAATTTAAGGTAATAATTACACACTTTAATGTATAAATTTTTAGGAAAATGTCGACAATTTTTTAAAACTAAAGTGTGAGTGAGAGCGTTGTAGCAGGAATAATAATTCAGCCAAGAACTGTGAAAAAAAAAGTTGCAATGCTGATTGCAGTTATAATTTTAGAGTAGAATGTTATATAAGATGTCTCCCTAATTGGGGGCGATGATTTTCTCAGTACACATAGAAGGGTTCTGATGTTACCCAATCATCTTCATCTTCAGGGAGGTTGCTCAATATCATTGGTCGATGGTAATCGTCTTTATGGATAAAACGACGGACCCTCTGTGGGAGAGTCATTCTTTGAGTCCTGTGAGGAGGAGTATTGATGATATAATCTGTGGTATTTTCAACTTGTAGAGGATGTTCTCTATCTGGCATGTAGAGTTCTTGCATTGCATAGAGTTGTTTCTTTCTCAAGTTGTCAAGGCGTACATTTAAGGCAGTAATATCTTGTTGTACGTGTAAATCTGCCATTTTAACTCTGTCTCTCCTCCTGGTACCCTTAATGAAGCGGAGAGCTCTATTCTGGATCCGTTGCAACCGTAGCATGTTGGTCTTTCTTGTTAATGACATTGGGACACATGGGTATTCAAGTATAGGTCTTATTATCATTTTATACAGATGTCTTTTGACATGTGGAGGGGCTTGATTGAATCTAAAGAGACTGCTAAGACCGGCTTTGGCTATGTTGATCTTTTTAGTTACATGAGATGTTGAGTGGAGCAGCCTGTCTATTTCATATCCCAAGATCTTGTTAGGGTTTCTAATGGCTACAGGTGTACCTCTTATTTAAGAGCATAAATGTTCTTAAACCTAACAAAGTAATTAAATTTCCATTCTCGTACATCTGCTTTAGATTTATCAAAGTTGAAGGACTAAACCCCTCCTATCAAGGCTGAGAGACTAATTACCTTTAATTACCTCCTCACGTCTTTCATCATGTCCAGTATAATCCTCAATACTGGAGTGATGTGGCTACTGGATAGAGTAAAGTCCCTATAGTGATGATACCATCTAAAGATATCATTTACTAGTCGGTTTAGTGTACAAATAATATAATATTACTTGTCTGGCACAACATCTTAAAACATTGGTACACAAAATTTTTCTAATCTCTAACGATTTCTTAGCGTACAGACATGACCTACTTTAACTAGTAAACAACAACTAATTGGGAAACTACATACAAATGCTCCATTTTCCCAGTTTCCAATATAAAAGTTCTCACCCTCGTCCATCTGCTTTAGATTTATTAAGGTTGAGGAGCTGAACACCTATCAAGTGTAAAGGAATGATCACCTTCAATTACCTTTCCACGTCTTCCACTATCTACTCTCTTCATTCGACTGACGAATTCACTGCTCAGCGAGAGGTTTCCTCTATAAGGCAACTTAAGTACTGCAACTTATTGCAAGGCTGAAAACTAAGGTTCATCTAGAACTTTTCCCTTCCATACTATTTATCATTGCCTTAGAGAGGCCACTGGAAATAAATCGAAATAACAATTCAATATAACAATTCAAAGGAATGAAGAGAGACTATCCTGTTCGTGAATCCAAAGGTCACCACTAAAGCACTCTACATGCGTACTTCATTGGGTGATAAATAGCACCCATACAGGTGGAGTGAGGTACTACTCAACAAAATTAGTGGGTGGAGTTGCAGCAATGACTGACACTAACCTATTCAGGGAAAAGCACTTCCCTGTTAGGGAACTACTTATCACCCTCTGTAATAAATTAACGTGGGGCAAGTGATATAAGGGATGATGACCCACGGAATCAGTCATAAATGTGTGTATGTATGAATGTATGTATTTAAGTACGTATGGATATAAATATGAATACATGCATTAAAGTATGAATGAATATACGTATGTACTCATGAATTTACAAAGCGTAGCTCACATCTCCTGACCATTTTTGAGTTTAGTCATCCACACAGACACACACTCACACACAATATATATATATATATATATATATATATATATATATATATATATATATATATATATATATATATATATATATATATATATATATATATGCAAAACAACCACTGTGAAAGAGTAGTGAAATTCCAAGGGCTTTCGTGACTACTCACATTGTCAATGTGAGTTCCTTGACAATGTGAGTAGTCACGAAAGCGCTTGGAATTTCACTACTCTTTCACAGTGGTTGTTTTGCATATTTTAAAATCACCTGTTTACTGTGATCTTATTGCATATATATATATATATATATATATATATATATATATATATATATATATATATATATATATATATATATATATATATATATATATATATATATATATATGTAAGAAAATATCGCAAACCAAGCGGTACAAGATGCAAAACACTCATGGGGGGAGTAGAATGATAGCTCTAGGCCTTTCGTGTTGCAATCAGCACATCTCGAGCCTGCAAAATTGCAGAAAAGAAGAGGGTTTCCACGCGAATACGTTCCCAGGGAACCGCGTTCACTGGAGTGAGGGCTCACATATACGCATCACACACACACACACACACACACACACACCCACACACACACACACATATATATATATAGATATATATATATATATATATATATATATATATATATATATATATATATATATATATATATATATATATATAAATATATATATATATATATATATATAAATATATATATATATATATATATATATAAATATATATATATATATATATATATATATATATATATATATATATATATATATATATATATATATATATATATATATATATATATATATATATATATATATCAAATTGATTGAGATTGAAGGATGAAGATACATAGCAGGTTGCACAGATGTACCATTTACAAAGTCATTTTTTGAAGTAATGGAAAACAATCAGCAGTTTTGTGAAATATCAATCACCATCATCAGGATTTATTTGTGCAACACAACATAACAGTAGACAATATACATGTAATATACAACTCACAATACACAGTATTCAATATACAAAAATAATTAAACTAGATGTGTTTGGAAGGTGTTGTTTAAACTGCCAATATGAAATAATGTTTTAGCTATGTGAAGAAGTTTTAAATAAAGTATAAAGTATGACAACTCAAGCAAAAAGAATAAAGTAGAAGATAAAGCAAGACCCACCAGTAGAGGGGAAAAGTAAAGTTATTGCAAGATATGCGAATTATTTGAGTATTTTCGTGAAGTCCAGGTTGACGTTTTCTGATGTGCAAGTTCTTTAAAATTATTAAATTCCAAATATTCTGATCATTAGTTGTGTTTTTGTCATCATTTGGACTCAATGAGTGATTGTGAGATTCAGAAGGAGTTTCGAAAACCGAGTCAGAAGGTTCATCTGAAGCTTCTGCGTAATACACCTCAATGCTCATTAATTCTAGTCTAAAAATTCTTTTATATCTTTTTGTGCATATATCGTTTAACAATTAGAACAAGATCAACTATTAGGTGTTGCGTATTGATGTCTTTTGTTATATAAATATT
>NC_091367.1:16621778-16759278 GCF_038502225.1 Cherax quadricarinatus
TTCATTGTGTTTGTTTATTATTAAATTATTGTCAACTTATCTAAAATATATTTAGTTGGACTAGACTAATTAAACTGCGCTTATTATAATAAGGTTAGATAAGTTTTCTAAGGTACTTTTGGTACAAAAATATTAATTTTTACATTAAGATAAATGAAAAAATACATTTTTAAAAGTATAAGAGAAAATTTTAGAAAGGCCTTACTTTTAAATGAGTTCTTGGTAAGTGAAAATTTTTACCTATTAGGCAAGACAGACATATATACATATATATATATATATATATATATATATATATATATATATATATATATATATATAATATATTATATATATATATATATATATATATGGTGGTTCGGACATGTAGAGAGAATGGAGCGAAACAGAATGACTTCAAGAGTGTATCAGTCTGTAGTGGAAGGAAGGCGGGGTAGGGGTCGGCCTAGGAAGGGCTGGAGGGAGGGGGTAAAGGAGGTTTTGTGTGCGAGGGGCTTGGACTTCCAGCAGGCATGCGTGAGCGTGTTTGATAGGAGTGAATGGAGACAAATAGTTTTTAATACTTGACGTGCTGTTGGAGTGTGAGCAAAGTAACATTTATGAAGGGATTCAGGGAAACCGGCAGGCCGGACTTGAGTCCTGGAGATGGGAAGTACAGTGCCTGCACTCTGAAGGAGGGGTGTTAATGTTGCAGTTTAAAAACTGTAGTGTAAAGCACCCTTCTGGCAAGACAGTGATGGAGTGAATGATGGTGAAAGTTTTTCTTTTTCGGGCCACCCTGCCTTGGTGGGAATCGGCCGGTGTGATAATAAAATATATATATATATATATATATATATATATATATATATATACATATATATATATATACATATATATATATATACATATATATATATATATATACATACACATATATATACATACACATATATATATATACATATATATATATATATATATATATATATATAATATATATATATAATATTTTTTTTTTTTAAGTACCACCTCTATAGCTGGAATGGGGACCCTCATCCTCAGAGAAGACAATAAACGTACCTCAGAGAAAACTCAAGGTTCTCCCCGGAGCTGTTTGAATATTTTCTTCTCCTACCACCCCCTATATATGTTTTATTCTATGTGAACATTTATTAATAAACAAAATACATTTACAGAAAAAAACATACATTATATATATATATATATATATATACATTATATATACATTATACATTATATATATATATTATATATATATATATATATATATATATATATATATATATATATATATATATATATATATATATATATATATATATATATATTAATGTAACCACGAACAAGTGGTATTAATCAATAACAACATTGCGACTAGCCAAGGACTCCAACCCATGTTGTTTTGGCCCGTCTCTTGTCTTGGCCCACTTATTCGTGGTTACAAAAATATAAAATACTACACCAAACGGGTAGTAGAATGTAATTAGCTCAGAGGCACCCACACCACCGTAAGTCCTCGGATCACGGTACAACACCTAGCTCAGCTGGGTGCGTGATCTTTGTAGAATTGGGTGGTCCTGTGATTTTTGGATTTTGCTCACCATGAGGCGGGCCAAAATAACCTGGGCTCGAGTGATTGGCTAGTCGCTGTGTTGTTGTGTGTTGTTATTGATTTGTTTTTAACAAGTTGGCCGTCTCCCACCGAGGCAGGGTGACCCGAAAAGAAAGAAAATACTTTCATCATCATTCAACACTTTCACCTCGCACATAATCACTGTTTTTGCAGAGGTGCTCAGAATACAACAGTTAAGAAGTATATACGTATAAAGATACACAACATATCCCTCCAAACTGCCAATATCCCAAACCCCTCCTTTAAAGTGCAGGCATTGTACTTCCCATTTCCAGGACTCAAATCCGGCAATATAAAATAACCGGTTTCCCTGGATCCCTTCACTAAATATTACCCTGCTCACACTCCAACAGCTCGTCAGGTCCCAAATACCATTCGTCTCCATTCACTCCTATGTAACACGCTCACGCACGCTTGCTCGAAGTCCAAGACCCTCGCCCACAAAACCTCCTTTACCCCCCTCCCTCCAACCATTTCGAGGACGACCCCTACCTCGCCTTCATTCCCCTACAGATTTATACGCTCTCCATGTCATTCTACTTTGATCCATTTTCTCTAAATGAGCAAACCATCTCAACAACCCCTCTTCAGCCCTCTGACTAATACTTTTATTAAGTCCACACCTTCTCCTAATTTCCACACTCCAAATTTTCTGCATAATATTTACACCACACATTGCCCTTAGACAGGACATCTCCACTGCCTCCAACCGTCTCCTCGCTGCTGCATTTACCACCCAAGCTTCACACCCATATAAGAGTGTTGGGACTACTATTCTTTCATATATTCCCTTCTTTGCCTCCATAGATAACATTTTTTGTCTCCACATATACCTCAATGCACCACTCACTTTTTTTTCCTTCATCATTTCTATGATTAACCTCATCTTTCATAAATCCATCCGCTGACACGTCAACTCCCAAATATCTGAAAACATTCACTTCTTCCATACTTCTCCTCCCCAATTTGATATCCAATTTTTCTTTATCTAAATCATTTGATACCCTCATCACCTTACTCTTTTCTATGTTCACTTTCAACTTTCTACCTTTACACACACTCCCAGATCCTTCCACTAACCTTTGCAATTTTTTTTAGAATCTCCCATAAGCACAGTATCATAAGCAAAAAGTACCTGTGTCAATTCCCATTTTGTATTTAATTCCCCATAATTTAATCCCACCCCTCTCCCGAACACCCTAGCATTTACTTCTTTTACAACCCCATCTATAAATATATTAAACAACCATGGTGACATTACACATCCCTGTCTAAGACCTACTTTTACTGGGAAGCAGTCTCCCTCTCTTTTACACACCCTAACCTGAGCCTCGCTATCCTCATAAAAACTCTTTACAGCATTTAGTAACTTACCACCTTTTCCATATACTTGCAACATCTGCCACATTGCTCCCCTATCCTCTCTATCATATGCCTTTTCTAAATCCATAAATGTAATAAAAACTTCCCTACCTTTATCTAAATACTGTTCACATATATGCTTCAATGTAAACACTTGATCTAAAAATCCCCTATCCACTCTAAAACCTCCTTGCTCATCCGCAATCCTACATTCTGTCTTACCTCTAATTGTTTCAGTAATAACCATACCGTACACTTCTCCTGGTATACTCAGTAAACTTATTCCTCTATAATTTTTACAATCTCTTTTGTCCCCTTCTCTTTATATAAAGGGATTATACACGCTCTCCGCCAATCCCTAGGTACCTTCCCCTCTTTCATACATTTATTAAACAAAAATACCAACCACTCCAACACTATATCCCCTCCACCCTACTTTTAACATTTCCGTCATGATCCCATCAGTTCCAGCTGCTTTACCCCCTTTCATTCTACGTAATGCTTCACGCACCTCCCCCACACTCACATTCTGCTCTTCTTCACTCCTAAAAGATGATATACCTCCCTGGCCAGTGCATGATATTACCGCCTCCCTTTCATATTCGACATTTAAAAGTTCCTCAAAATATTCTCGCCATCTACCCAATATCTCCATCTCACCATCTACTAATTCCCCTACTCTGGTTTTGTTATTGATATATATATATATATATATATATATATATATATATATATATATATCTATATATATATATATATATATATATATATATATATGAGTGAATATTGAAGAAATATTGATACTTGCGCTAGATTTATCTGATAAATGCACTGGAGAGCTCAATTTATCAAACACGCACATCCTATATTATTTAAAATCTTAGTTCTCAGAGAAGCACATGTTCTCTACATTGATACACAGTATTCATGAGTGTCTTGGTTAAACCGTTCTTATCTGCATGACACATCACTCTCGTTTAATATATTCTTCCAGTTAATGGAATTTATAGCAACAATTAAATTACATCATAATTCGAAAAGTACGCCAGTTTTTTCGAGAATCTGGTTAACATGTTACTAACGAAATAGCCGTAAAATGAAAATTTTGAACTATTGTTGAGACTTTTAAAAAACATTCTTGTGGGTTGTATCCGTTCTGAAGTGTATACCTGAAGTATACCTGGAGAGGGTTTTGGGGGTCAACGCCCCCTCGGCCCGGTCTGTGACCAGGCCATATAAATCACTTTAGAGGTGTATGCTTTAAGCGCAGCAGTGTATATGTACATCGAGGTGTATATCACAATGTAAACACCTGCAGTTTAATTCCAATATATGTGTTCCCTGGTGATTCTGGTTATATGCTACCTTTACAAGCAGTCGTGTAGTCGACAGGCTTCAAACCCCATGAAATTAAACAACTAAAGATTTTCCTCATGTATACATTCTTCGGTGCTCTGCCTAGTTATACATATACCGATAGAGATGAATAGCTTAGTATACATACATTTAGAGTTAACTGTAATCCTTATATTAAATATTAAACTATTCGAGGCTCGTGGATTACAAGTAGTTTCCTTGTCTCATTAACTGTCGTGTTGCTGTCGTAGTTTAAACTTAATAGACTAACCTAAAAAATATCTCAGTGACTGTTCTTTTGTGTATTAAAGCTGACGTATCAACCTTCACTTGTAATCGTGTGTATATTAAAGCCAACGTTCCATCTTTCACGTGTATCTATGTTTGTGTATTAAAGCCACCGTACCATCTTTCATGCGACCGTACTAAAGTCGCAGTACGATTCTTCACGTGAATACGTGTCTTAAAGCCACAGTACTGTATTTCTTGCGTATATATGAGTGTATTAAAACACTATACGTTCTGACTCACGAAATCATAATGATACATTTGCAAACAAACCATACCATGGGTGGGGAGAACTCGCGATCAGAGAGTCATAACACTCCAGCGGCTAACGCGTCGGTCTGGAGTTTTATGACTCTGATCGCGGGTTCTAACCCCGTCCGTGGTACGGTTCACTATACGTTCTTTCATGTGTACACTTGATTTTAAGGCGAAATTCATAATGTTGCGTATTTGTTCAGTTCATTATCAGTCGTAATTTGTATTACATTCTCGTAAAGTGAATATAATTTTTCAGCAATTTTATACTACGATTCTGATCACTCAGAAAAACACATTTACTGATAACACAACTATTCCACTATATCACTATCCGTAACAACTATCATCAGCATCAACACAACTATTCCACTATATCACTATCCGTAACAACTATCATCAGCATCAACACAACTATTCCACTATATCACTATCCGTAACAACTATCATCAGCATCAACACAACTATTCCACTATATCACTATCCGTAACAACTATCATCAGCATCAACACAACTATTCCACTATATCACTATCCGTAACAACTATCATCAGCATCAACACAACTATTCCACTATATCACTATCCGTAACAACTATCATCAGCATCAACACAACTATTCCACTATATCACTATCCGTAACAACTATCATCAGCATCAACACAACTATTCCACTATATCACTATCCGTAACAACTATCATCAGCATCAACACAACTATTCCACTATATCACTATCCGTAACAACGATCCAAACATTAATATCATCAGCATCAACACAACTATTCCACTATATCATTATCCGTAACAACGATCATCAGCATCAACACAACTATTCCACTATATCACTATCCGTAACAACTATCATCAGCATCAACACAACTATTCCACTATATCACTATCCGTAACAACGATCATAAGCATCAACACAACTATTCCACTATATCACTATCCGTAACAACGATCATCAGCATCAACACAACTATTCCACTATATCACTATCCGTAACAACGATCATCAGCATCAACACAACTATTCCACTATATCACTATCCGTAACAACGATCATCAGCATCAACGCAACTATTCCACTATATCACTATCCGTAACAACGATCATCAGCATCAACACAACTATTCCACTATATCACTATCCGTAACAACGATCATCAGCATCAACACAACTATTCCACTATATCACTATCCGTAACAACGATCCAAACATTAATATCATCAGCATAACATCCATTACACCAACAACAGTACTAAAAGAAAAGATGAATCACCAACAGCAACATCATGCATTCAATATGCAACAGCTGGAAACTACTCTCTCCAATGATAGCTTTCTTTTACTCTCTGCAAAGGAGGAGATATAATCATGTGATGAAATATACATGGCGGTTACTCAATGGCCAAGCCTTTTTAACTCACTACCATGACAACAAAATTCCCCGGAAAATACCAAATGAAGGCTTTTTACTTTTATAGGATGCTTTTTTCTAAAGGCTTTAGAGGTCATTCAATTTCAGCTTTTTTAGACTGATCACAAAAACTTGCTCATATATACATTATTTTTCCTGATTTTCGAAAAGAAAAATTATCAGAATATTTGTTAATGTTATCTATATTATGTTATATCTAAATCCCGAAATACACTGTTGATAAATAAGAGAATTTAGTAAAGATCCTAAATTTTCATTTATGCAGATAGCTAAAAGTAATGAGACACATATATATTAAAATATAATCCTTTACTAATGGTGTGTCTTTATTAAATCACAAACATATAAACCCTGTTTCGAAGGTGAGTATATCGAGGAGCACAGTGAAGTGAGATGAATGTGCAGTTCACTGCAGTAGAATGAGGTCGACATAACAGTGCAGTGAGATTTGTAGGTCATTGCAATTAAGAACATAAGAAAGGAGGAACACTGCAGCAGGCCTGTTGGCCCATACTAGGCAGGTCCTTTACAATTCATCCCACTAACAAAACATTTGACCAACCCAATTTTCAATGCTACCCAAGAAATAAGCTCTGATGTGCAAGTCCCACTCAAATCCAAACCCTCCCACTCATGTACTTATCCAACCTAAATTTGAAACTACCCAAAGTCCTAGCCTCAATAACCCAACTAGTTGTTGCTATGTAACTGATGAGAAGTGACTCTAGGAATGTGTATCTCTGGTTGACTTTTTGATAAGGAGAAGTGGGGCCTTTCAGTCAATCAGATAGTTGTACATGAATGGTGTAATATACCAACAAGATAAAAATTATACACATGAGCAGCATCTGGGTATATTTCTTGTAGACGTTTCGCCAATACAAATTCAAGGACATAAATTTGAAGACAATAGCACTATATATGAAAGATGAGGTAATCAGTTCCTCAGCCTTGGAGTTGGTGAAGAGCACCGTAGTCGTGAAGAGTCTGGAGCACAGGCAAGATTGTTGGCTGTTTTATACTGAACGGCAAAACGTCTACAATAAAGATAACCAGATGTTGCACATATGTCTAATTTTCAATCAAATAGTTGCTGAAGTTCCTATGCAAAGCACAGTTGCTATCCAAATCGTCAGTTATGTCTGTGTACAGGAAGTCTCTGGATGCTTCATGTATGTATATTTTGTCACGCTCGTTACCGATGCAGTAATATGGTTTAGTTTCGTGTTTACTCTTACTGATATCCTTAATCATAGTGTAAGTAGTGATGACTACTTAGAATCTGGTATTAAAGAGAGTATTGAAGATATGCTTGATAGTATTATTGTTATAATCAAAGAAAGCACTAAACCGACAAGGGTCATACAGCGCTGCGGGGCAGAAAATAGTGCCGGGGCTATAAAGAGCTAGGTGGAGAGGGGATCAGAGGTGAGAGAAAAGGGCTGGAAGGCACGTCAAAGCTCGTACAGTAAAGCAGGTGCTGATAAAAAGTAAAAAAAGTGATTGTAAGTTAAAAGTAGGGCCATCTGCAAGAAGGGAAGATAAGGTAAGAGTGGTAAGATGGCGCCGTTGTTGGCACCGACAAACCTCACAGAGAAGAACAGGGTGTCGTTCCATGAGATACCCATGGGTAAGGTGAGTATGGCCAATGCGGAGTCTCCCGAGTGTGGCAACGTGAATGCTTTGGATTGTCTTAAGTGTTGTAATTCCACACCAATGGATTAGCGCCGGTTTTCATTCTCTTTGTGATAGACCAGTGTCTGCTAAAGAGTTGAGTGGGACAGGTAAACTATGCATCTCTCTTGTTTTAAGCGAGTTGGATAAGAAGATGCCCACAAAATTTAAAGTGGTTTAACAGAGTGCAGTTTGTTATGGTGGATGCCCGACCACCGATGTTGCCAACAGCCGCGAAGATGGGCCAAGATGACTGGAAAATAATCTCTGAACGGAATACCTTTATAGGAAACCGGAAGATCATGCACCACTGACCGCTCAACAGCATCTGCTCGTTCAGTGCCCTGCACATCAACGAGATCAGGAACCCAACAGAAAACATCGTTTTTATTTTTGCTAGCCACACGGTACAACCATAGTTGAATACGAAGGACTAAAGGGTGAGTGAATCTGAAATGAGCTCAGACGTCGAAGGAGACATATGTAATACGGAGAAGCGCTTTGAGGATGGCATACAACTTGGCAGTAAAAACACTAGTCAAGTCTAATAAACTTCCTCGGACATCATCATCAGGGAACACTTCCACGAACCCAATACCGTCAGAAGACTTAGAACCATCTGTATAAACAGCGGCGGCATGAGCATGCGACCAGAAGTGATCAAGAAAAAGAAAGCGAGAAGCAGTGTATACAGAAGAACTTTGGCGCACGGCAGTAGAGGAGAACTGACACAAACCTCGGAACTTCCTAAGGGTGAAGGGAAAAGGCAGACGCTAAATTAACATATAATGGAGGTAACTGGAGAGAAGACGAAGAGAAAATTGTTGGAGTAAGCAGAGGCACTGAACAAATAATGGGCTTCTACTAACGTCTGAGACCAACCAATATGTAGAAGGAACATGAAGGTCATGAGCGCAGACAAAGTAACGATGACAATAAGCATCACGACGATCGGTTAAGTTAGAAACATTTGCCTCTGCATAGAGACTTTCAACAGGGGATGAACGTAAGGCATCAAGGCATAAACATAGACCCTGATGATGAACGGGGTCTAACTTAGAAAGAGTTGTAGAAGAAGCCACAGAATAAACTTGGACAAGACTAGGGTGGAATGCAAAAGGAGGAGAGTTCGGCGATCTGCTCCCCATGAACGATGCAAGCTGCCTTCAAAGAGGAAATGTGAGGTTTCCATGTCAACCAGCGATCGAAGAGAAGGCCAAGAAACTTGACTATCACATTCCGGAATACGTGAGGCATGTAAATACAATGGAATATCTGAGATAAGAGGATGTCTAGTGAAGGTAATAAAATGGGTTTTCGTAGTAGAACATTTAAATCCATGAAAAGTGGCCCAATGGGAAACTCGGTCAATCGCATCCTGAAGTGAGGGTCTTTACCAGGCGACAGTCAGAATCTGCCTAAGCTATAGCGAAGTTATCCACAACGTGACGATCAAATATACAATGGAAGAACGGAAGGTAGGTAATTTATATCCAAGAGAAAGAGGTTAGTGCTAAGGACACAACTTTGTGGGACTCCCTCGGCCTGCAAGCGAGGCGCCAACACGGACACGAAAATGTCTGTCATGTAAAACAGCAGCAACGAAGGTTGGTATATTACCATAGAGTCCTAAGGAGTGGGCTTGGACTTAATGTTATACCTCCAAGTGGTATCATATGCCTTCTCAAGATCAAAAAAGACTGCTAGGATGCAGTGTTTGTTAGCAAAGGCATTTCGCACATACATATCTAAGTGGAGCAAGGGGTCCAAAGTAGAACAGCCCTTGCGAAAGCCATATTAGTGAGAAGAACGACTATTGTGAGTCTCCAAATACCATATCAGACGTCTATTCATTAATCTTTTCATCAGAGCAATGGGACGATAGTGAGAGGTATCAAACCCCGAGGTGCCTGGTTTGCGAAACGGTAGGACAAAGGCAGATTTCCATTGCTGAGGGAGGACCCCTCGCGTCCAAATATGATTGAAGAGACGCAAAAGGACTCCAAGGGCTGTAGAATGTAGACGTTGTAGCATATTGATATGAATATCATCAGGCCCAGCTGCCGATGACTGGCAAGCAGAAAGCGTGGACTCTAGCTCTAGGAGAATGAAAGGTGCGTTATACGGCTCCATTCCATTAGAAGAGAAATCCAAGGGCAATTGCTTCTTGGTAGACTTAGATGCGAGAAATGAGGGACAGAGGTGAAGCCCTTGGGAGACACGAACAAGATAGTTTCTGATTTCCGTGGCAACTTCAAGAGGTTCCGCAACACTAACACCAACAATCCGCGAAACAGGAACTGGGTCTGGAACGTACTTGCCACACAACTTCCATACCTTCTTCCAAACCGCACACATAGGGGAAGTCGAGGTAATTGTAGACACATAGTCTTGCCAACAAGTGCATTTAGCATCGCGTGTGACTCAGCGAGTGGCTGCCCTTGCCCGCTTAAAATCCAAGAGACGATCTGAGGTCCGATTATATCGATAATGGCCCCACGCAGCGTGTTTCAAACGCACTGCATGGGTACATGCAGGAGACCACCAAGGCATGCATGTCTGAGAATGCCTGCCTGAGGTTTGAAATAGAACATAATGTTGCAGTTAAAACTAAGGTCGAAAACTGGTGCACCAGCTCATCAACAGAGGAGGATGAAGGGCCCTCCCAAAAAGTGGTAAGATTAGAGTATAAGTCCCAATTCGCTCTTCCGAATCCCCAACGAGGGCTACGAGGTGGTCGGGAATACGTAGTAGAAGTAAGAAGAATAGGAAAATGATCACTCTCGTGCAAATCCGGGAGAACAGACCAAGCGTAATCAAGTGCGACTGACGAGCAGCAGATAGAAAGATAAATGCAACAGAGAGATTGAGTGCGAGAGTCAAAATGGGTGGGAGCACCCATTTTGACTCTCGCACTCTCTCACTCTCATTCTCACGAAGAGGATGAGAAGTGAGAAGAGTCTCCAATTGATCACCACGAGAGTCACAGTGGGACCCTCCCCAAAGATGATGGTGAGCGTTAAAATCACCTAGCAAGATGGGATGCTGAAGAAAACGAAAGAGCTATCTTACCAGCATTCCTACAGAAGAATCAAATGTTAGCAGAACCGTTCCATCTTATTCTGCAACTGTTGTGTACAAAGTGAGCTTGTCCGTAGAGTTACAGAGCAATCACATTTTGGAAAAATGCTCCAAATTTGATTCACGTGGCTCTGAGAGATGGTGGTCAATGTAAAGGATTCATTATGTTGTATACATCGGAAATGCTAATCAAGAAAAGTAAACGTGCATGGAATGATTTTGGTCATACGATGCAGAACGTAAATGCCTCTCTGATAGGTTCTGTAAGGCAGTGGAAGAAGTTTTTCAGCAGTGTGACAGGCAAATCTAGTCTAATAATCTTCGCTGCAAATGAATGGAGGAAGGCGACTAACAGAGAAAAGTTACTGGAGATAGTTGAGTGTCAGAATCATCACTCACGGCAACAAGGTGTACTCAACTATATGTACTCACCTATATGTGGCTGCAAGGGTCGATTCACAACTCCTGGCCCCTTCTCTTCGCTAGGCACTACTATTTCCACTCTCGTCTGACTTTCAAGAGTCTTATCGTATCTCTTAAAGCTATGTATGGATCCTCGCTCACTAGTTCGTTTAACTTCCTGACAGTTCTGAGGCTGGCGAAATACTTCCTAACATTCCTATGACTTAAACGGGTTTTCGACTTCCAGCTGTGCTCTCATGTTCCTGTTTCCCATCTCTCAAACATTGTCTCTTTTCACCCTATTTTGCACGATATCTTATTATCCCTAGCTTTCCCGTGCTCAATTATTCTCACGTTGGTTCTCTTAGCCTCTACTCCAATTTCTTTGTATACTTGACAAGTTGTGGTTACATACACAATTATTCATCACATTATGGCGCAGTTAATTAAATGTTCTGTGTTCTCCTACATGTTTTTGAGAGGTCGGTGCATGTGCAGCCCAGAGATCATAGATGAGAAAAGACTGAAGATCTGCGAAATAGTAAATGATCTAAAATAACCACCCAAAATAATGACAGGCTTTTAAATTACAAGAAGTACGTTTTGCAATATGTTAGTTCTCCCATACCCTGAAAACCTTCTTGATATACATTCTCTACTTAAGAATTTCAAAATGAAAGTTGTATATAAAAATCTTGATACAGAAAAAAAGGATAAAAAAATCTCAAAAAAAAGGCAGCAGGCTGTGTCTGTAAGATCGTGTATAATGATGTTTTATTGTTTGATAGTACTGTGTAGTGGTGACTTGTGTAGTGGGGTTTTAAAGTGTGACAGTACTGTGTAGTAGTGACTTGTGTAGTGGGGTTTTAAAGTGTGATAGTACTGTGTAGTAGTGACTTGTGTAGTGGGGTTTTAAAGTGTGATAGTACTGTGTAGTGGTGACTTGTGTAGTGGGGTTTTAAAGTGTGATAGTACTGTGTAGTAGTGACTTGTGTAGTGGGGTTTTAAAGTGTGATAGTACTGTGTAGTGGTGACTTGTGTAGTGGGGTTTTAAAGTGTGACAGTACTGTGTAGTAGTGACTTGTGTAGTGGGGTTTTAAAGTGTGATAGTACTGTGTAGTAGTGACTTGTGTAGTGGGGTTTTAAAGTGTGATAGTACTGTGTAGTGGTGACTTGTGTAGTGGGGTTTTAAAGTGTGATAGTACTGTGTAGTAGTGACTTGTGTAGTGGGGTTTTAAAGTGTGACAGTACTGTGTAGTGGTGACTTGTGTAGTGGGGTTTTAAAGTGTGACAGTACTGTGAAGTAGTGACTTGTGTAGTGGGGTTTTAAAGTGTGATAGTACTGTGTAGTAGTGACTTGTGTAGTGGGGTTTTAAAGTGTGATAGTACTGTTTAGTGGTGACTTGTGTAGTGGGGTTTTAAAGTGTGATAGTACTGTGTAGTAGTGACTTGTGTAGTGGGGTTTTAAAGTGTGATAGTACTGTTTAGTGGTGACTTGTGTAGTGGGGTTTTAAAGTGTGATAGTACTGTGCAGTGGTGACTTGTGTAGTGGGGTTTTAAAGTGTGATAGTACTGTTTAGTGGTGACTTGTGTAGTGGGGTTTTAAAGATAGTACTGTGTAGTAGTGACTTCCTAGTATTTTAGAAGTACTGTTTAGTACTTGTGTAATATAGTGTGATAGTTCTGTGCAGTGGTGACTTGTGTAGTGGGGTTTCACAATGTGTTGAAAGAAGGAACTTCCTAGTATTAGAAGTACCTTCCTAGTATAAGGACCTGCCTAGTATGGAAAAGCACCTGCCTAATATTTAGAAGGACTTGCATATTATGGGCCAAAGGACCGGCTGCAGTGTTCCTCCATTCTTATGTTCTCCTGTTAAATGCAGTAAAATATATTATGGTCAAGCTGGTAGAAGCCTTGAACTATGTTACAACATAAATATAGCATTAGAACTGGGTAAGCGTATAATGATGTTCATTCATGAGAGTTTTTAACCACCCAACTGACTTTGAAAAGGTCGAAAAAGCTATATCACACAGGTCCATGTTTGACTGAAATACAATTGAATTAAGCTTCATGAAAAATAGTGTTGACTGCAAAATAAATGTAGGTTCAAGGCTGTATAAATTAGATGAATTTATAATGAATAGAATTTGTGAGGATTTTGAACTATGCCAGGGGAGTTTTTCTAAAAATTTTCACATGTGACCTGACTAAATCTGTACAACATTGCCGCGCTCAGTGAGTTAGGGTCTTATGTGAGGTCACTTGTGAGGTCATATTTTATTTTTATGAGTCTTCTGTTGTTCTATTGTTTTTACTATTCCTTGATAGTGTGAGAAATCATATTATTTAATATTACTTAAAATAAATGATATATATATTTTTTCTCGTTAATTTCAAATTGATTTTCGGATTTATGGCATAAAAAAATTTCACTTCAAAGACCCTTGGCTGAACTTGATAACATTTCCTAACTTGCAATATTTCTTATTAATAGTACGGATACTTTTCTCTTAAAAGTTGCATGATTTTAATAACACGTTTTATTATTTTTATGTCATGCAAATTCTCAATGACCTTCCTTGCCATGAGAGCAACATCTATAGAAAGACAGTAAGTAATTTTTAACTTTCATATGTTTACTTCTTATTAAAAAGAGCTGATTTTGTTTCCCATTTGCTTTCAACTGAATATACTAGTATAATACCTAAATTCAGTCCCTCTCTTACTGAAGATGGTCTTTAATAAGACTAGATTGAGAGCGTTGCTTACATTCAATTCATATTTATGACAAGAATAAATCTGTAACACGGATATATATCAATGTCAAATCAATACGTATATACTATATAAATTTACCAATTGTTATCATTTTGCTAGCTCTCTCATTTCGCCTCAACCTCTGCCCTGGTATCCGGAATATTTTCTAACGTCTCACTACTGTAATATACTGAATAAGGCTATGTAAATTCCAGTTAGGAGTAAATATATGGTTCACGATTAAGCTGCCATCTTCATGTTCCTTCTGTCACTTGTCCTGATGCTTCACTGATCAATTTTCAGCCAGTGTTGAGCAATGGGTCTACTGTCCATTCACATATTTTCGCACGCAGTCCAATATTGCAATATTGGATAATTTGGTTTGGATCTAGCATGAAATTTGTTCTTCCCAAACGATGTTCAAGGATTTACCTCTAACATGGAAGTTTCTTTACATCAAATGTTTTGTGAGTGATAAAATTATCAAGAGGTCATCTCCTTTATTCTCTTTTATTTTCGCCCCTCCTAGGTTAAACTGTCATCCTATTACACCGCACCCCACACATCCCACTAAGAAACTTCTGCATTTGTAGTACCTCCTACCATTCTATGACCCTCCCCTCCAGGGTCAACTGTATTCCTAGGCCACTATCTATTTTAGCACTATCAAGGACACCCTAATCTCCTTGATCACTTCCTACGCCTCTCCCATCCTGAGACCTCTTACCTATGTCCTTAAACGTCCTTCCTAGACCTCTGCCTGTCTAGGATTTCTTACCCTTCTAGGGCCCGCCTCAATCATAGAACCCTCTACCTTCCTAGCACCTCCCAATCGTCATCGAATATCTTACCAAAATATTTTATCCTTAAAATTCATGAAATCCTATGACCATTCACGTTATGAAATCATCCTCCCTATCATAACCCACACACGTAAGACACCTTAATCTCAAAGGACCTTTACCTTCCTAAGACCTACTATATCCACCTACTCTTCTAGAATAACCTCCAATTCTTGATACTCTCCCATTTTTAACCCTTTCCATACAGGACCGCCTATCCTTCTAGATACTCCTATCCTCCCAGGACCCACCTCTCCTCTTTCTTTCTATTCTCCTGGGATCTCCTTCCCTATGACCTATCTTCCCTTGAATCTAAACTCTTCTAAGATCCCCTACCACTCTAGAACAACCTCCCTCCTAGGAACCCCTATTCTCCCTACTGCCGACTCCCCTGCTAGGAACCCTACCTTTCTTGGAATCAGCATATCCTACGATGCAATATCTTAAGACCATCTATTCTTTTATTTACTCTTTCCAGCCATAGACGCCTACCCCTGTACTCCTAGGAATTTCGCCCCTACTTCTAACCCCTAAACTCCTACGAACCCTCACTCCAGTAGGACCCTTTTCAATCCTTTGAACCTCGCTCAAACTATCACCTCCTCCAATCCTTTGAACCTTGCTCGTACTAGCACCTCCTATACTCCTTTGAACCCTACTCATACTAGCACTTCCTTTAAATGTGTTCCCTACTAGGACCCCCTTCAACCCTCTTTGGACTCACCCTGCTGGGGTCCCTTCCTATGGAGAACACTTTACCCTTCTAGAATTATCTCCTATGACCCATTACCTTTGTAATTGCTCATAGGAGATCCCTCTTCTAGTACCCATATCCTCTTTATATCCCTGCCCTTTCTAGGACTTCAATTCCTAGGACTCTTTAACCTTGTAGGACCTCAACTTCCAATACCTTGTACCTTCCTTAAGATAAACTTCTTACGTTCGAAATATTTCCACCCCTACCAGAACTTACTCTTCTCCTAAGATTCCTTAGACTTCTTGGAACAACTATTCTCACAAGGAGCTTTCATCTCTTAGAACTCTACATCATTCATGTGCGTCCTATAGTTACAGATTCCTTCACTCCTTTTGCTTCCACGGTCTCTCAAAAATTCTACGACCTTACAGGATTTTCACTCGTAATTAAACTCCTATTCTTCCAAAATCTCCCTATTTTCACTAAACTACCTACTCTACCATACCCACCTATTCTCCTAGTACCTCTTATCTTGATTTCACACAATCACATTCCTAAAAATCCTACACGTTAATGGCCTTCATCCTCCTAGGAGACCCCTTTCTTTCTTAGAAACCATCCCATTCTTGAACTTCTTCGCTTATAGAACCTAACCTGCTAAGACTGTCCATCCTCTTTCAGGACAATCTATCCTATTAGGACTCGTTATTCTAGGAGGCCTTCTTACTATCTTATAACTCTTTTCTTACTTAGTAATCCATATCCTCTTAGGACCGTCTATTTTATTAAGACCTATTACTCTAAGATCTCTTACACTCTTCGAACTTTCAGCTTGCTTAAATAACTTCTATCCACTAAGGACTACCTGAACTTTTCAAGCCGTTTTCTTCCGAGTATCCCTTTCCTCTAAGGACTTTAGACTAAGAATCTGTACAGTTCTAGGGTCTCTACCTTCATAGAATGTCTCAGACCATCGGAGGCTTAGGATTCTTCTTCTCATTGGTTGCCTTCTCCCTTTAAAACATCCCTTTATAGGACGCTTATCTTCAAAGGCCCCTTTAACCTTAAAGACGCCTCCGTTGGGAGTACCCCTCACCTTCTAAGACCCCGACACATATAGGACGCCTCACCTCCCAGGACCCTTCACAGCCAAAGACCCAACTCCAACCAGGCTCGGGTAACTACCTTACCAAAGTTCATTAATCTTCTATATAGACCACCAGTAATCTCATTAACGTTGTTCTGACGGGCACTTTATTTTGAAAAGAGCGAGTGAAACTTCTCGAGTCATGTTCATTAATTAAGAATTTATGATATATATATATATATATATATATATATATATATATATATATATATATATATATATATATATATATATATATATATATATATATATATATATATATATATATATATGCAATAAGATCACAGTAAACAGGTGATTTCAGAATATGCAAAACAACCACTCTGAAAGAATAGAGAAATTCCAAGCGCTTTCGTGACTACTCACATTATCAAGGAACTATGTTCCTTGATAATGTGAGTAGTCACGAAAGCGCTTGGAATTTCTCTATTCTTTCAGAGTGGTTGTTTTGCACATATATATATGCAAACCACAGACCATCCGCATCGGTGTTGCCCTTCGACTTGCCGCCCCTATTCTCGCCGAACACAGGTGTATTTGTGGCAGTGAAGCAGCAGACTGATTCGGGTACCATGGTCTTGTGTGCCGTAAATCCGAGGGAAAGATTGCAAGACATGAGGAGGTTAATAACATTATCAAGAGGAGCCTCACAACAGCTGGATGCCCAGCAGTAAGGGAGCCACCCCAACTATGCAGATCTGACGGCAGCCAGAAGCGTCCAGATGGTATCACCCTTCAAGCCTGGACAGATGGGAAGCAGGTGGTGTGGGACTATACATGTGCATCTACCTTGGCTGATACCTTTCTCCAATACACCAGGGAGGAAGGAGGGGCAGCTGCCAGCTTTAGGGAGTCCCAAAAGTCTAGAAAATATGGAGAACTTGCCCATCATTATATGTTTGTTCCCATAGGCTCAGAGACCCTTGGCTCATGGGGAAAGAGTGCATCTAATTTCCTTAAGGAGCTGGGAAAAAGACTCATCAGGGTAACTAGGGATCCCAGGGCAGCTAGTTTTCTGTTCCAGCGGCTCAGTGCGGCTGTTCAAAGGGGTAATGCATGCTGCATTTTGGGCACACGCCCCAGCTCTGAGGAGCTGGATGAGATTTTCGCCTTATAATCGGTGATACACACGTAACAACATGTACCGTATATGCCACCTTTATATCAACAATGTATCTCTTAAATCTTCTGTGCCATATTATGTAATAAAATATTCCTATTGGTAAAAAAAAATAGTTTAAAAGATGGGGTGGTAGGGGAAGTGGAATATTCAAATGGCTTCAGGAAGAAATCCAAATATTCTTCCTTGAAGTCTTTTTATCCACTTCTCCGAGGCTATGGGTCCCACAATTTACACCAGAGGTGGACCCCATCTATATCTATATATATATATATATATATATATATATATCTATATATTTATTTATATATATATATATATATATATATATATATACATATATATATATATATATATATATATATATAAATAAATATATATATATATATATATATATATATATATATATATATATATATGTATATATATATGTCGTGCAGAATATGTAAAACTGGTCAGTTAGCAAAAACTCATTTAAAATTAATTCCTTTGTATAATTTTCTCTAATATGTTGAAAGATATATTTTTTTCAATCATGTTAATGTAAAAAATTATACTTTTGTACCATAAGAACCATAGAAAACATTTTTTTTATTTTTTTAATAACACACTGGCCGATTCCCACCAAGGCAGGGTGACCCGAAGAAGAAAAACTTTCACCATCATTCACTCCATCACTGTCTTACCAGAAGGGTGCTTTACACAACAGTTTTTAAACTGCAACATTAACACCCCTCCTTCAGAGTGCAGACACTGTACTTCCCATCTCCAGGACTCAAGTCCGGCCTGCCGGTTTCCCTGAACCCCTTCATAAATGTTACTTTGCTCACACTCCAACAGCACGTCAAGTATTAAAAAACGTTTGTCTCCATTCACTCCTATCAAATACGCTCACGCACGCATGCTGGAAGTCCAAGCCCCTCGCACACAAAACCTCCTTTACCACCTCCCTCCAACCTTTCCTAGGCCGATTCCTACCCCGCCTTCTCTCCACTACAGATTTATATACTCTAGAAGTCATTCTGTTTTGTTCCATTATCTCTACTTGTCCGAACCACCTCAACAACCCTTTCTCAGCTCTCTGGATAATAGCTTTGGTAATCCCGCACCTTCTCCTGATTTCCAAACTACGAATTCTCTGCATTATATTCACACCACACATTGCCCTCAGTCATGACATCTCCACTGCCTCCAGCCTTCTCCTCGCTGCAACATTCATCACCCATGCTTCACACCCATATAAGAGCGTTGGTACAACTATACTCTCATACATTCCCCTCTTTGCTTCCACGGACAAAGTTCTTTGTCTCCACAGTCTTCTAAGTGCACCGCTCACCCTTTTCCTCTCATCAATTCTATGATTCACCTCATCCTTCATAGACCCATCCGCTGACATGTCCACTCTTAAATATCTGAATACATTCACCTCCTCCATACTCTCTCCCTCCAATCTGATATCTAATCTTTCGTCACCTAATCTTTATGTTATCCTCATAACCTTACTCTTTCCTATATTCACTTTAATTTTCATCCACCAACCTCTGCAACTTATCTTCAGAATCTCCGATAAGTACAGTGTCATTAGCAAAGAGCAACTGAGACAACTCCCACTTTGAGTTTGATTCTTTATCTTTTAACTCTACACCTCTTGCCAACAACCGAGCATTCACTTCTCTTACAACCCCATCTATAAATATATTGAACAACCATGGTGACATCACACATCCTTGTCTAAGACTTAATTTTACTGGGAAATAATCTCCCTTTCTCCTACATACTTTAACCTGAGCCTCACTATCCTGGTAAAAACTCTTCACTGCTTTCAGTAACCTACCTCCTATACCATACACCAGCAACATCTGCCTCATTGCCCCCCTAACCAGCCTGTCATATACCTTTTCCAATTCCATAAATGCCACAAAAGCTTCTTTACCCTTATCTAAACACTGTTCACCTATATGTTTCACTGTAAACACCTGGTCCACACACCCCCTACCTTTCCTAAAGCCACCTAGTTCACCTGCTATCCTACTCTCAGTCTTACTCTTAATTCTTTCAATAATAATTCTACCATACACTTTACCAGGTATACTCAATAGACTTCTTTCCCTATAATTTTTGCACTCTCTTTTATCCCCTTTGCCTTTATACAAAGGAACTATGCATGCTCTCTGCCAATCCCTAGGTACCTTACCTTCTTCCATACATTTATTAAATAATTGCACCAACAACTCCAAAGCTATATCCCAACCTGCCTTTAACATTTATATCTTTATCCCATCAATCCCAGCTGCCTTACCCCCTTTCATTCTACCCACTGCCTCACGAGCTTCCCCCACACTCACAACTGGCTCTTTTTCGCTCCTACAAGATGTTATTCCTCCTTGCCCTATACACGAAATCACAGCTTCTCTATCTTCATCAACATTTAACAATTCCTCAAAATATTCCCTCCATCTTCCCGATACCTCTAACTCTCCATTTAATAACTCTCCTCTCCTATTTTTAACTGTCAAATCCATTTGTTCCCTAGGCTTCCTCAATTTATTAATCTCCAAAAATTTTATCTTATTTTCAACAAAATTTGTTGATAACATCTCACCCACTCTCTCATTTTCTCTCTTTTTACATTGCTTCACCACTCTCTTAACCTCTTTTTTTCTCTCCATATACTCTTCGCTTCTACTTTGTAAAAACCTCCCTTACTACTCTCTTTACATCATTCCTCTAATCGCTCTTCTTCCTTCCCGCACCCACTTTCCTGTAACCACAAACTTCTGCTGAACACTTTAACACTACATTCTCAAAACTACCCCATACATCTTCGACCCCATTGCCTATACCCTCACTAGCCCATCTATCCTCCAATATTTGTTTATATCTTACCCTAACTGCCTCTTTTAGTTTATATACCTTCACCTCTCAGAAAACTTACCTAACCTTATTGCAACAAGCAAAATTTAATTTAGTCTAAGCCAGCTAAATATATTTTAGATAAGTTTACAATAATTTACTAATAAACAAACACAATGAAATATATTTTTTTCATTAGGTTCAGAATGAAAATTGCGAAATTACTGCATACACAAATTTTTGCTTGCCTTATTCGGCAAGAAGACTGTTGCTATTGAAGCCGAAATCGCAAGTTTTACCTCTTCGGCACGACATATATATATATATATATATATATATATATATATATATATATATATATATATATATATATATATATATATATATATATATATAGAGATATATAGAAATATATATAGATATATATATATATATATATATATATATATATATATATATATATATATATATATATATATATATATATATATATATATATATATATATAGAGAGATAGAGAGAGATAGAGAGAGAGAGAGAGAGAGAGAGAGAGAGAGAGAGAGAGAGAGAGAGAGAGAGAGAGAGAGAGAGAGAGGGAGAGAGAGAGAGAGAAAGAAAGAGAGAGAGTGTGATCCATATATACTAATGGATCACGTTTATAACTCATTTCAACAGTACAAAAAAATAACGTTACTATTTTCGGCATTTTGGAAATTCTCCTGAGGCTCAGGTAAGCTGTTTGAGAGACATACCTTATATATATATGCAAAAAATATCGTGGGAAAACAGAAGGAGATGCCAGCCTACAAGTCTATGTACAACCTATATCAGAATATGTCTAAGCGTCGCTGATGCAATAACTTAACGAGAATTTTTCTCATATTTCCTGTTGAGTTAAATTAATTAAATTTGTAAGGGATGGGGAGTATAACATAACATTTATTTATGCCTCAGGCTGTCTTCTTGTTCGTCAATTAATTTTCCTTATTAGTTTGTCAAATTTGTAAGGAAACGCATTTATTAAGGCTCGACAATCTTCACAGAATTGAAATTAGGATCACTGTTATGATAGAATCTCAGATCTTGTTCTGCTGTGAGCTGCTCTTTCCATTTAGTACGTAGCAATTGAAAATAACTATGAATAAAATCATAAAAAATAACTCCATGGTTAAAATAATTTTGTGTCTAAATATTGAACTATTTACATCACCTGTTAATGCTGAGTATCAATGGTAATAAAGTCGATACACAAATAACCCGCACATAAATGAGAGAAGCTTACGTCGTCGTAAGCTTCTCTATTTTATGTGCGGGTTATTTGTGTATCGTTCCAGTCACGGTATTGTGCCTTTTTGTTATTTATTAATAAAGTCGACATTTAAAATCATTTGTTTTCTCTGAGTACAACAATGAATCTTGAAAATGCAAACAATTACCTGGGGTGTCTTCTGCCAACTTTCTTTTTGTCTTGAGATTATTCGAACTGCTGAAACCAACGATTGTATCATTGTGAGAAAAAAAATTTTCTTTACAGATTTAAGTAAAGAAAAACAATGAAACTCTAATTTTCTTATTTTGAGGTTCATGCAAGCTAAATCTGCTTGAGAAATCAGCAGTCTAGAAAATACTTCGTGTAACCTAAGTTAGGAAATGTGTTGCAAATGTGTTGCAAAGTCCCATGTCCTAAGAAATGCATATTGCATATACGGTCCGCTCTAAGAAATTTACTCAAAATTACATTTCTTTTGTTGAGGGAGAGTGTGAAGAAAATATATGCAGATAACTATCCGCAAGAGCTGGTTTTCTGCGTACTGCGTGTGTGTACTCACTTGTATGGGGTTGCAGAGGACGACTCTCAGCTCCTGGTCCAGCTTCTTCTCTGGTCGCTGCTAGGTTCACTTTCTACTGGCTTTGAGAGTCTTCTCGTACCTCTTATTAAAGCAGTGTGTGTGTGTGTACTCACCTAGTTGTACTCACCTAGTTGAGGTTGCGGAGGTCGAGTCCGAGCTCCTGGCCCCGCCTCTTCACTGATCGCTACTGGTCCTCTCTCTCTCAAATATTTTTACCCAGCCGGGAATCGAACCCGGGCCTTGAGCGTGTGAATCGAGAGCTTTGCCAGCCATGCCACAGGGGCACTTCAAATATTTTTACCCAGCCGGGAATCGAACCCGGGCCTTGAGCGTGTGAATCGAGAGCTTTGCCAGCCAGGCCACAGGGGCACTGTGTGTGTGTGCGTGTGTGTGTGTGTGTGTGTGTGTGTGTGTGTGTGTGTGTGTGTGTGTGTGTGTGTGTGTGTGTGTGTGTGTGTTTGTGTGTGTACTCACCTATATGTAATTGCAGGGGTCGATTCGTAGCTCCTGGCCCCGCCTTTCTCGCTGGTCGCTACTGTATCCACTTTCCCGGCTCCAAGAGCAGTGTATGTATATGTACTCACCTAATTGTACTCGCCTGTGATTACAGGGGTCGATTCATAGCTCCTGACCCCGCCTCTTCACTTGTCGCTACTCGGTACACTCTTTCCCTGCTCTATGAGCTTTATCATAGCTCTTCTTAAAGATATGTATGGATCCTGCCTCCACTACATCACTTTCCAGATTGTTCCACTTCCTGACAACTCTGTGAATGAAGAAATACTTCCTAACATCCGTGTGACTCATCTGAGTCTTCAACTTTCAATTGTGACCCCTTGTTGCCGTGTCACATCTCTGAAACATCCTGTTCCTATCCACCTTGTCAATTCCTTTCAGAATTTTATATGTCATTATTATGTCCCCTCTATCCTTCCAGTCCTCCAGTGTTGTCAGATAGATTTCCCTTAACCTCTCCTTGTAGGACATACCCCTTAGATCTCTCTAATTTCTTGACGTGATTGACCAGGTGTGGGTTCCAAACTGGTGCTGCATACTCCAATATGGGCCTGACGTACACAGCGTACAGAGTCTTGAACGATACTTTACAGAGCTGTCGAAACGCTGTTTTTAGGTTTACCAGGCGCCCATATGCTACAGCAGTTATTTGTTTGATGTGCGCATCAGATGTGCTCGGTTTTATACTTAACCCAGGATTCTCATTCCTTGTTTGTATGTGTGTGTGTGTGTGTGTGTGTGTGTGTGTGTGTGTGTGTGTGTGTGTGTGTGTGTGTGTGTGTGTGTGTGTGTGTAAGCATGACAAGTGGTCCCTCCATCGTTTGGAAACAACAAACATTATACAGAATCTTCAGCATACTAAGGTATTTAAATTCGATAGCTGGCTATTTCTTTCATATTCAGTTTTGCAACTAAATTTATACTCAGTGAGTTGAGACGATCTAACAACACTGGTACATTAGCAGATGCCTAGAGTAACAGCAAATACATCATAGACGTATTATAGCCAAGTAAGCTCACAGTCAACTATAATAGTAAGAAATTATATAAGCACTCCATAAAAGTATTAGCTGACACATGTGAGATATGTAAATCCACTGGCATCCCATAAACGTTATAGTTAAAATCATTTTCACAAGAAAATCGTGTCTGGAAATCTCACAGTTTAATGAGAGTCAATACTGGGTCATAAATTAATGGGAAACTTGTATTCTTTACGGCAAATTTGTGTCCCAGAAAAATCAACCGTCTTATTGATGCGGGTGAACATAAAATCCACGTTTCTTATTTTAACAATAAAGTCCTCTGAATCTGGTATATGTGACTACGACAAGGTACATAAACAGGTTAGGTTAGGTAAGGTTCGTCAGGAAACAGGACAAATGTTTCCTGACGCGGGTCTTAGTCAGATGATGACCCGCCTTTGGAGCTTTTGGTCATCTGACCGAGGCCTTCCGCTGGCTTACCGGTCCACCCCTTTAATAATTATGGTCATTTATAACCAGTCTGTCTATATAAACAATGGGAGAGGAGGTAGGCAAGCAACGAGGGGAGGTCATACAAATAAACAAATAACGCACAAATAGGAGAATGAAGCTTATGACGACCATTAAAAACTGTCCAGACAGATTTACGTTCACATGCGAAGTGCTCCAAAAGTAGGTAAATTTTTTTTTTACATATTTTCAAATATAACCAAAAAAAGTAGATAAAAAATTTCTACACGCTTTCAAATGTAAAAAACTTTCAAATGTAAAAATACTTTCAAATGTTGAAAAAACGTAGATCAACGTTTGGACAGTTTAAGGGTTAACTAGACATACCTTTTCTATGACTAGTTAATGGTACAAATCTGACTTTCACGTCGTCATAAGTCTCATTTTCCTATGTGTGGTTATATGTGTATTGTTTAAGGCACGGTGTTGTGCCTCTATTTTCTAAAGGTCATAAAGCATGTTCCTTCTAGTAGAAACTAAAGGTTTTAAGGGAATGTTAGTTTTATGTCTTTGGAAGACCATTCATAGAGGGAAGCTTCAGTAAACAGAATGTAAATGTGCTAATTTAAACGTGAAAAAATTACGCAAATGACGTCTGAAGTTCAGAATTGTAGGTTCGAAGGATGCTATGTAGAGCAGTGAAAAAACTTGGACGTTACTGAGTGATAATTCATATTTATCTAATAAATTTAGAATCCATTTGCTTAAGATTGTCTTTAATTATGAGTTTCCAAAGACACATTATGTTAAGAAATATAATTTCTAGTCGAGGTAATGTGATTTGTGATCTTCCGTTGTGGTATACTTTCCTGCTTTTCAGAGTTCTGGTAATGTTTCGGGTCCACATATTTTAAAATCATGAAGTCTTGCTTCTCGTCAAACTAATACATTTCACCGTAATCTTGTTCATACTTCTTCTCTGTCACAGATGCTTCCGGTGTTTACTCCATTTAATTCTCCTCTTGTCGTCTTCAATCTTTAGATGAAAATGACCGCTCTCATTCTGACAGACTTGAAGACCTCAAAAGAAGTGTTCGCCTTGTCAACACTAACAATATTCTTTTCTGTCACATCATATTCACTGGTCCTCTGCTAAAACAATCTACCCTCTCTCGAGGCTTCAAAAACGTTGTTGAACATATTCTTTTTCACAAACTTCCTAACATGAATCTCAGTTTTGGCTTTATTTCTAGAGATGCCTCCTTTTTTTTATTACTTTGTCAAAAACTCTGATCCTTACAATACTCGTGACTTGACCTGAACTTTGTCTCCTCCTCCTCCTCTTCCTTCCCTCCTTTCCTCTTTCTTTTCTGTAATTTATTTAGCTTTTCAGTTTTCTGCCTTGATGGGTTTTGTTCCAGAGGATTTTGTCCCGAGGAGGTTTTGCGATATACCCGTGAGACAGCAGCTCTCCGACATTGTTCCTTTGTTTCACTGATTCTATGCATTACTACTCCTGTTATTACTAATTCTTTCACTACTGCTACACTCTTCAGTAATTAGTCTTTCACTCTTATTACCATTATTACCATTACTACCATTATTACCATTATTATCGTTATTACCATTATTACCTTCCTCCTCTCGTTCTGTCTTTTGGCCTTCTTTCCTTTTCTTCTCCTGCGGTGACTTGACAATGGTGCAGGATGGGCCGAAAATTCGGCATAGGTTTCTCTCCCAAGTGAAAGTTTTCGTCAACAGAATAAAAAAAAAAATGAAATACAAGGCAAAATTATCCCTTATGCAGTTAAAATAAACTAAGTAGAAATAAATAGATGGATGTAAATGTCACCCATTTCCAATGTTTTTAAAAAATTGGCAAATTAGCAGTTTTAAAAAGGCTAATAAATATCCTGAAATTTATTGGGTTTGCATACCTCAAATATTTTCAATTTACCACAAGGAAAAATTATCTAAATTAATTAATATGCCACGTGGGTGTGGGATACGACAATAACAACTTGTAGTTATCGACACAGTAAGGCCTTTTCTAACCTGTTTATTGTATAGAAATACACCTAAACAATGGAAACATAAACACATATGCAGTTTAATGTGATCCTTTATTGACAACGCTTCGCCCACACAGTGGGCTTTTTCAAGTCACAAACAGATCTGGGGTGGAAGGTACGTGAGTATTTATAGTCAGGTTCAGAATGTTGAGGTCAGGTGGAGAATGCTGCATCTGATGATCTACCGGGTGGGGTTATAGAGTCTAAAATCTTGGGTATCTTGGCAGGGGTATTGGATAAGTTGTGAGCAGACCTTCTGCAGTGTTCTATGTTCTTATGTGGGATAGCGATGAAGAAGTTTCTTGGCAAGTGGTTCAGCTATTTTATAGAAGCCATTGTTCTGGTTGAAATTGTTGGTTGTAGAGATAAGTGATGATTCCAGGATTCTTCGGTATTGAGTGTTGTCTTCTGTGGCGATAAGTCTTGAGTTTCTGTACACCTAAACAACATGGATCCGAACCTTTACCTAGAAAGAATCAACTCTGTGGCACTTGAGGTATATTCAAGGCACATTCCCTTAAGAAAAATAAAGAGAAGATGTAAACTACAAAGACGCTACCTCATGAATCTTATTAGATCTACTTGTGAGAAGTAAGACATTACACAAATAACCCGCACAAGGAAGAGAGGAGCTTACGACAACGTTTCGGTCCGACTTGGACCATTTACAGAGTCACACTAACAAAAAGGAGAGCAGAAAGGGTATATATAGGCAGGAGGTAGTGGTAGTAATAGTGGAAGTAGTAGTAGTAGTAGTAGTAGTAATAGCAGTAGTAGTAATAGCAGTAGTAGTAGTAATAGCAGTAGTAGTAATAGCAATAATAGTAGTAGTAATAGCAGTAGTAATAGCAGTAGTAGTAGTAGTAGTAGTAATAGCAGTAGTAGTAGTAGTAATAGCAATAATAGTAGTAGTAATAGCAGTAGTAATAGCAGTAGTAGTAGTAGTAGTAGTAATAGCAGTAGTAGTAGTAGTAGTAGTAATAGCAGTAGTAGTAGGAGTAGTAGTAGTAGTGGTGGTGGTAGTGGATGTGGAAGGATGTAGTAGTGGGGAGGTAGTAAGAGGAGGAGGAGCCAGTCAAATGCTAAGGAAGAGGAGCACTACAAGGGAACTGGTGCCCACAGAGAGTAAGAACAAGAACACCGAAGGGGGGAAATAAATAAAGAAGGAACAGATGCACAGGGAAGAAGAAAGACAACCCAAAGGAGAAAAATGAAAGAGGAAAGGGGAAGAGGGAGAAGAAGAAAAAGGAGGAATCAGGTTAAGTCACGGTATTGTGCCATTTTTTTTTTTTTTTTTTGTTATTTAAGAGGTTAGACCATCGGTCAGCTTGTTTCAGGACCGGAAGTTGGTGCTGTGTCAGTTCTTTGGTAGTTGTCAATCGTGCTATTATGATTTTCGTTAATCATTGGCACGTTTAGAGACCAGCTACCTGCGTTAGAAGGCAGTGAAATCTAACTGCAGTAATAATAATAATAACAATAACAACAATAATAATAACTTTATTTCTACAAGTACATGATAAATCTTATACAGATGACAGGACAGATTAATTACTACCATGAGAAGGTAGTGTATATTTACTAATTACATTACAAGGTGGTGAAGACTACATACATTATAAAGCAGTGTATACTGGCTAGTTGCATTACGGGCTAGTGGAGATTACCTTTGTATACGGAATACAAAGTTGATGTAACGAAGCACAATGAGCCACAGTTACATTACAAGATAGTCCATGATTAAACGAAGAGGCACAATTGCTAGAGTTCCTGACCAACACGATTTTTCCAGCGCAAATTCTTAGTCTCATAGTTACTTCTTACTGTTGGGCACACACCACTGTAATTAACTAACAGTCTTGCAGTGTCAGCACTCACAAATAAAGGATCCGGAGCTGCCAAGCATCGCGCTGCTGTAGAGGAAAATCATTAACAAAGCCTTTTATGATTGTTTAATTAAAGCGGCGCTGTAATTATCGTGGGTTGATGACCTGGTGGTGAGGAGAGAGGCGGGGGACCGGAGGGATGGTGTAGGGACGCCCGAGGTGGGATGAGGGATGGGAAATACAATGGAGAGGGAGTAAACGATGCAACAGTGGATTGGAGGAGGGGTGGGGATTGACAAAGGCTGAGATAGGGATGGGAGAAAGGGTGAAGGAAGTACAGAGGCTACAAAGTGAATGGGAGGCAGGGCAGAGAGGAAACGGAATTAGGACATTGGAAGGGAGTGAGGGCGGAGAGGGAACGTAATTTAGGACAGTAGATGGGAGGCAGGGCGGAGAGAGACTGAAGGCTGGGACAGAGGACTGAAGATACAAGGACGGACACATAGGCTGGTAAGGATTTTTTAAATAAAATTAGGAATGTCAGCAGTGAATGAACGTAACAGTGTAGGAACAAAAGCTAGCCTTGTGTCCATGACACGTTGCATCACACAGGATGGACAGCATTCCTGAAAACTCTTCTCTTATCATAGGACACGAAAACGAATTTCAGTGTTTATTAAGCGGTGAGGAAAAATTCAGATATCACAGACAGCATATAATTTGATAGTAATGTTTTTCCCAGGAGGAGAAGCAAGGGAGTGGAAGATATCAGTTATACGGCCAGACACTCCACGTTGTGGATCTTCACGTGACTCAGGAATGAGTCACGTGAAAATTTCCATTGTATACATGGAGTAATGAAATATCAGGCCGAGGCGGGAGTAAGATGTGGGGAGAAGCAGAGAAGCTGGTGAGGTCGAGTCTATTGATCTGTGTCTCCCTTTACCCCATCCCCTTTCCCACCCCCGCCCACACAGCCTTATACACCCACACCTCACAAACTCGCATCATTTCTTCCCAATATGCACACCATCTTCTCATCCCACACTACCTCCCCCACAATCACCACCTCCGTCCCACCCACATCAACCTCCCGTCCACACTTCCTCCCCCTCCTACTCATTCACTCACATCTCCCACCCTCCGTCCACACCTTCCCCGCCCATTTCTTATCCTTCTCCCATATCTTTTCTTTCCCTTAACTTTCTTCCTCTCTCACACACCTGTCTCTCACCCACCACTGGAGATGCTAAAAGATGAGATGAAAGGCTAACGAGCCGAAAGGAAAGGAAATTCAGAGTTAGTAGTATTTCCATCAATCAGTCACCCCTCACTACCTCCATCTATCTCTCCATCCTCTCCAGCTTCTCTAGTGAGTGTATAATACACACTATCCCCTCCATCCTCTCATCTTGCTTCCCTACCCACTATATCATATCTCCATTCTCTCCCGCTACCCTTGGGGTCAAGACTTGGGTTTATATTCGGAGGATGGGAACAACCTAATCCACTTGTTGTTATGCATGAGGGTTCCGATTCTATCAACTTCCTGGTGAGTTGGGAGGGGGGAGGTAAAAGGTATTGGGGGGTTCAAATCCCCCAATGCAAGAGATTTAATTATAATACGGTTGTTTTTCAAGAAGAGGAAAATGGTCTTCAAGGTACCGAGATTCACCAACCTGATCGACGTCCAGTATGTAAATGTTTTAGCTAAAATCGTTTTAAGAATGTTTGTAAAGACACAAGGAACGTTCGGATGAAGTTTAATTGTATGTGAGACAGGGAAGGTTTCCATCGCTTTCGGCACTATTTTAATTCCAAAAAAATGGTAATTAATACTGATTACTGTCTATATTTTCTATTTCAAATCGTACAATAAATATAAAATTTAAGGAATGTTTCCAGTACCTTGGTGAAGTCAGGCCACGAAGAATTCACGCTATTCTTGGGAACAAAGGAAGAACCTACCCACTATATATATATACAGGAGGTGGTCTTTCGCTTCCTCCTGGAGGCGAAAGGCCAACTCTGCGCTAATTTGAGAAAAAACTTCATTTCACTAATTCGGTTGCAACCTTGCAACACTGCATAGCTCCTGATGACACACTGAGAAATATATATATATATATATATATATATATATATATATATATATATATATATATATATATATATATATATATATATATATATATATTTTTATTATTATCACACTGGCCGATTCCCACCAAGGCAGGGTGGCCCGAAAAAGAAAAACTTTCACCATCATTCACTCCATCACTGTCTTGCCAGAAGGGTGCTTTACACTACAGTTTTTAAACTGCAACATTAACACCCCTCCTTCAGAGTGCAGGCACTGTACTTCCCATCTCCAGGACTCAAGTCCGGCCTGCCGGTTTCCCTGAACCCCTTCATAAATGTTACTTTGCTCACACTCCAACAGCACGTCATGTATTAAAAACCATTTGTCTCCATTCACTCCTATCAAACACGCTCACGCATGCCTGCTGGAAGTCCAAGCCCCTCGCACACAAAACCTCCTTTACCCCCTCCCTCCAACCTTTCCTAGGCCGACCCCTACCCCGCCTTCCTTCCACTACAGACTGATACACTCTTGAAGTTATTCTGTTTCGCTCCATTCTCTCCACATGTCCGAACCACCTCAACAACCCCTCCTCAGCCCTCTGGACAACAGTTTTGGTAATCCCGCACCTCCTCCTAACTTCCAAACTACGAATTCTCTGCATTATATTCACACCACACATTGCCCTCAGACATGACATCTCCACTGCCTCCAGCCTTCTCCTCGCTGCAACATTCATCACCCATGCTTCACACCCATATAAGAGCGTTGGTAAAACTATACTCTCATACATTCCCCTCTTTGCCTCCAAGGACAAAGTTCTTTGTCTCCACAGACTCCTAAGTGCACCACTCACTCTTTTTCCCTCATCAATTCTATGATTCACCTCATCTTTCATAGACCCATCCGCTGACACGTCCACTCCCAAATATCTGAATACATTCACCTCCTCCATACTCTCTCCCTCCAATCTGATATTCAATCTTTCATCACCTAATCTTTTTGTTATCCTCATAACCTTACTCTTTCCTGTATTCACCTTTAATTTTCTTCTTTTGCACACCCTACCAAATTCATCCACCAATCTCTGCAACTTCTCTTCAGAATCTCCCAAGAGCACAGTGTCATCAGCAAAGAGCAGCTGTGACAACTCCCACTTTGTGTGTGATTCTTTATCTTTTAACTCCACGCCTCTTGTCAAGACCCTCGCATTTACTTCTCTTACAACCCCATCTATAAATATATTAAACAACCACGGTGACATCACACATCCTTGTCTAAGGCCTACTTTTACTGGGAAATAATTTCCCTCTTTCCTACATACTCTAACTTGAGCCTCACTATCCTCGTAAAAACTCTTCACTGCTTTCAGTAACCTACCTCCTACACCATACACTTGCAACATCTGCCACATTGCCCCCCTATCCACCCTGTCATACGCCTTTTCCAAATCCATAAATGCCACAAAGACCTCTTTAGCCTTATCTAAATACTGTTCACTTATATGTTTCACTGTAAACACCTGGTCCACACACCCCCTACCTTTCCTAAAGCCTCCTTGTTCATCTGCTATCCTATTCTCCGTCTTACTCTTAATTCTTTCAATAATAATTCTACCATACACTTTACCAGGTATACTCAGCAGACTTATCCCCCTATAATTTTTGCACTCTCTTTTATCCCCTTTGCCTTTATACAAAGGAACTATGCATGCTCTCTGCCAATCCCTAGGTACCTTACCCTCTTCCATACATTTATTAAATAATTGCACCAACCACTCCAAAACTATATCCCCACCTGCTTTTAACATTTCTATCTTTATCCCATCAATCCCGGCTGCCTTACCCCCTTTCATTTTACCTACTGCCTCACGAACTTCCCCCACACTCACAACTGGCTCTTCCTCACTCCTACAAGATGTTATTCCTCCTTGTCCTATACACGAAATCACAGCTTCCCTATCTTCATCAACATTTAACAATTCCTCAAAATATTCCCTCCATCTTCCCAATACCTCTAACTCTCCATTTAATAACTCTCCTCTCCTATTTTTAACTGACAAATCCATTTGTTCTCTAGGCTTTCTTAACTTGTTAATCTCACTCCAAAACTTTTTCTTATTTTCAACAAAATTTGTTGATAACATCTCACCCACTCTCTCATTTGCTCTCTTTTTACATTGCTTCACCACTCTCTTAACCTCTCTCTTTTTCTCCATATACTCTTCCCTCCTTGCATCACTTCTACTTTGTAAAAACTTCTCATATGCTAACTTTTTCTCCCTTACTACTCTCTTTACATCATCATTCCACCAATCGCTCCTCTTCCCTCCCGCACCCACTTTCCTGTAACCACAAACTTCTGCTGAACACTCTAACACTACATTTTTAAACCTTCCCCATACCTCTTCGACCCCATTGCCTATGCTCTCATTAGCCCATCTATCCTCCAATAGCTGTTTATATCTTACCCTAACTGCCTCCTCTTTTAGTTTATAAACCTTCACCTCTCTCTTCCCTGATGCTTCTATTCTCCTTGTATCCCATCTACCTTTTACTCTCAGTGTAGCTACAACTAGAAAGTGATCTGATATATCTGTGGCCCCTCTATAAACATGTACATCCTGAAGTCTACTCAACAGTCTTTTATCTACTAATACATAATCCAACAAACTACTGTCATTTCGCCCTACATCATACCTTGTATACTTATTTATCCTCTTTTTCTTAAAATATGTATTACCTATAACTAAACCCCTTTCTATACAAAGTTCAATCAAAGGGCTCCCATTATCATTTACACCTGGCACCCCAAACTTACCTACCACACCCTCTCTAAAAGTTTCTCCCACTTTAGCATTCAGGTCCCCTACCACAATTACTCTCTCACTTGGTTCAAAGGCTCCTATACATTCACTTAACATCTCCCAAAATCTCTCTCTCTCCTCTGCATTCCTCTCTTCTCCAGGTGCATACACGCTTATTATGACCCACTTCTCGCATCCAACCTTTACTTTAATCCACATAATTCTTGAATTTACACATTCATATTCTCTTTTCTCCTTCCATAACTGATCATTTAACATTACTGCTACCCCTTCCTTTGCTCTAACTCTCTCAGATACTCCAGATTTAATCCCATTTATTTCCCCCCACTGAAACTCTCCTACCCCCTTCAGCTTTGTTTCGCTTAGGGCCAGGACATCCAACTTCTTTTCATTCATAACATCAGCAATCATCTGTTTCTTGTCATCCGCACTACATCCACGCACATTTAAGCATCCCAGTTTTATAAAGTTTTTCTTCTTCTCTTTTTTAGTAAGTGTCTACAGGAGAAGGGGTTACTAGCCCATTGCTCCCGGCATTTTAGTCGCCTCATACGACACGCATGGCTTACGGAGGAAAGATTCTTTTCCACTTCCTCATGGACAATAGAAGAAATACAGAAGAACAAGAGCTATTTAGAAAAAGGAGAAAAACCTAGATGTATGTATATATATATGCATGTGCGTGTCTGTCAAGTGTGACCAAAGTGTAAGTAGGAGTAGCAAGATATCCCTGTTATCTAGCGTGTTTATGAGACAGAAAAAGAAACCAGCAATCCTACCATCATGCAAAACAGTTACAGGTTTCTGTTTCACAGTCATCTGGCAGGACGGTAGTACTTCCCTGGGTGGTTGCTGTCTACCAACCTACTACCTACATATGTATGTATATATATATATATATATATATATATATATATATATATATATATATATATATATATATATATATATATATATATCTCCAGGACTCAAGTCCAGCCTGCCGGTTTCCCTGAACCCCTTCATAAATGTTACTTTGCTCACACTCCAACAGCAGGTCAAGTAATAAAAACCATTTGTCTCCATTCACTCCTATCAAACACGCTCACCCATGCCTGATGGAAGTCCAAGCCCCTCGCACACAAAACCTCCTTTACCCCCTTCCTCCAACCTTTCCTAGGCCGACCCCTACCCCGCCTTCCTTCCACTACAGACTGATACACTCTTGAAGTCACTCTGTTTCGCTCCATTCTCTCTACATGTCCGAACCATCTCAACAACCCTTCCTCAGCCCTCTGGACAACAGTTTTGGTAATCCCGCACCTCCTCATATATATATATATATATATATATATATATATATATATATATATATATATATATATGCAATAAGATCACAGTAAACAGGTGATTTCAGAATATGCAAAACAACCACTGTGATAATGTGACTACTCACATTATCAAGGAACTATGAAAGTAAAGCATCCAAGGAAGGTATATAAGGGGTCTGGCCAACACCTCGCTATCAGATCCCACAAACGGTTAAACACCTGATGCGCGCCGGCCCAACTGGACAGGTCCTTCGCACAACCTACCAACAAACTATTCTACCCAAGAAAATTTTTTAAAAATTATTATTTGTCCAGTGTATTATTAAATTCTTCCCAAATTCTATTAATTATAAATGGATCTAATTTATATAAACCAAAGGAAATATTCATATTATTGTCAAAACTGCTTTTTATGAAACAAGATTCAATTATATTCCTGTCGACCATGGACTTGCTTGATACTACTTTCTCAACTTTTTGAAAATCAATTGGATGGTTAATATCTCTTACATGAATAAATAGAGCATTGGAATCTTGTCCAGTTCTAATGCTATATTTATATTGTTTTAATCTTAGAGATTTTTACCAGTTTGACCATAATAAACTTTATCGCAAATTTTACAAGGAATCTTATATACACATCCATTATCATTTTGGGGGGAATTCTTTATCAAAAGTTTTTTTACTGTATCAAGATTTTTGAACATAAGAACATAAGAACATAAGAAAGGAGGATCACTGCAGCAGGCCTGTTGGCCCATACTAGGCAGGTCCTTTACAATGCATCCCACTAACAAAACATTTGCCCAACCCAATTTTAATGATACCCAAGAAATAATCTCTGATAACTCTATCTACAACTTTAATATTAAAAGTCTTAAGAAGAGAAGGCATATCAATCAAGTTTTCATGGTAAGGGAGAACCAACATATTTTTAGTTGAATAAGGCTGGTTGTCCCTTTTTGGATTGTAAAAAGTATTTCTAGCAACTTTAAAAGATTTATCAATTACATTTCTTGGGTATTTTAAATCATTACCAATTTCATAAATTTTGGATATTTCCTCATCTATGAACTCAGGACTACAAATTCGTAAAGCTCTCAAAAACATTGATGAGAAAACAGACAGTTTGACTCTATCTTGATGGGAAGAATAATAGTGGACATAGGAACAGTTATTTGTAGGTTTTCTGTAAATTTTAAATTTGAATTCATTATTACCCTTAATAATTATAACATCTAGAAAAGGCAATGAGTTATTTTCTTCAAACTCAACAGTAAAGTTTATAGAATGGGCTAAGCTATTTAATTTTCCAAGGAAATGGTGCATTTCTACATTTTTGGGCATAAGACACAAAATATCATCAACATATCTGAACCATTTAGCTCTATTAGGGAGGATTGTTTTAAGCAGCCTTGTTTCAAAAAATTCCATGTATAGGTTACTAAGAACAGGTGAAAGAGGATTTCCCATTGCCATACCAAACTTCTGAGTGTAAAACTTATCATTAAATACAAACTTTGCATCAATAATGCAAAGTTTAATAAGTTTAATGATAGTAGTTAACGAGTTCTTCAGATAAGAAACTTAATAAATCATCAACAGGAACTTTCGTAAACAAGGAAGTAACATCAAAACTAACCATGTTAAAATCATTTAAGTCAGTCAAGGAGCTTATCAACTAAGTCTGTGTTGTTTTTTAACATTAAAGTTAGAAATTTTGCCAACAATAGGGCTCAAAATATCAACAAGCCATTTGGATAATTTATATGAAACTGATCCTATGGAGCTAATAATTGGTCTGACTGGATTTCCTAGTTTGTGTGTTTTTATTAGTAAAGATGGATTAGTGGAAGTAAATTGTTTGACTAATTCATCTTTGCCTTTCAGTAGAAGTTTTATTGCTTTATTGAAATTGCTGTTAACGGTTTCTAGGTTTTTTTCCTAAGTTTAGAATAGGTTTCAGTATCATCTAAGAGATTATTAATTTTTTCTCGGTAATCATTTTTTTCATAATTACTATTGCATTTATTTTGTCTGCTTTAGTAAGGCGCAAATTTTTATTGTTATTAAGCATGTGAATATTTCCTTTGATTTATAAAAATTAGATCCATTTATAATTAATAGAATTTGGGAAATTTAATAATACACTGGACAAATAATAATTTAAAAAAAAAATTCTTGGGTAGAATAGTTTGTTAGTGGGTTGTGCGAAGGACCTGTCCAGTTGGGCCGGCGCCTGTCAGGTGTTTAACCGTTTATGGGATCTGATAGTGAGGTGTTGGCCAGACCCCTTATATACCTTCCTTGGATGCTTTACTTTAATAGTTCCTTGATAATGTGAGTAGTCACGAAAGCGCTTGGAATTTCTCTATTCTTTCACAGTGGTTGTTTTGTATATATATATATATATATATATATATATATATATATATATATATATATATATATATATATATATAGTTATATATATATATATATATAGTTATATATATATATATATATATATAGTTATATATATATATATATATATAGTTATATATATATATATATATATATATATATATATATATATATATATATATATATATATATATATATAAGATTTCTAAGTTACGTTTGACCAAAAAATAATCAATGTTTTTACATCGTTGTCGGTTTACCAGTGAACAGGAAACACTATTGCCAATGCTTGATTCAGCTCATCTGAAGACCCGATGTAACGTTAGCTAACTGGCGTGTTCCGTACTACTAAGATACCTTACACGTGCTAAACATGTCCCTGTTCATGGGCCACCAATAGGATTATCGCTTTACTGATCACGTGGTTATTCTTATCAAAAGATTTTTTAAATGAAATCAAAATACCTGAGCCTGTCATTGTTATTATACCCCTCCTAAATTGTCTCATTTGTCCATGAGTATTTGTGGGCCACCAAAACAATACCGACCCATCGCAATAAGTAACCAGTGATCATGTAATTCTTCCATCCTGGTTTACCTAATATTTTCCTAAACAGCATTAATTATTTACATTATCTTGTGTTATCTCGCCCAACACTATATATAGTCTTTTTAAGGACAGAGTTTGTAATAATAATTTCACATATACTCTTTCCATATTTCTTTTATTTAGACAAATTAGTTGTGCCATGTCATATTTCTGGCAAATCTGTATTCATTTTATTTTTATTGGGACGCATTTTAAATTGAATGGAGGTACTAAGTGAAACGAGTGCTGTCCGCGTTGACAAATTAACTGAAAAAAATGTATTGGCATGTGTTATTTTCACATTACACAGGTCATTAGCCCCCACTAATGACTCGTTCAAACTCATCCTGTAAGTTATTTTTTTACCCAAAATATGTGAAGTGTTAGAAATACTTAGAAATTGTTCTGTTGACAATTTAGATGATATATTTAAGGTTAAATCAAGATGATCATTGTTGGCTAGGAAGCATAGTGGAAGATTTCATTGTTATTTACGACAAGTCGTTCCTGTTATCTCAGATCACTTACAGAGCTATAGAAGGAAGTTCTTATTGGTTTTCCTTGTACATGGGAGATGCATATAACTATAGAACAACTGGTACATCATGTTCTTCAATGCCATTGATCACTTTCACAAGCTGGGCTGTACGACTCTGACCGACAAAAAAAATGGATTCTAGCTTTAAGAAATCTTCTGGGAATTGAAAGATTTTGAAGAATCAAGCCAAGCAAACTGTAGAGAACCGTTTGATAATAGTGCATCTTAACGTGAGGAACCTGTTATGTACAAGGTTACTAATGTATAGAAGCGCTGGAAACCAGTTAGTGGTGAAAAATAAAGATTTTAATTCTTTGCACAGGTTGCAATGTGTAATTGCAATTATCTTCTAAGTACAAAGAAATGTATGTTACAAGGTGAGCAGTGTATGGCTTCTTACATTATATTGTGAGCTTTGTATATTTCCATTTTTTGTATTAAAAATGATGCTAGAAATATGTATAGGAGAGGTTGGGTGTGTGAGATGTGTTATGGCTGAAACTACGTTTATAAAATGGTCTTATAGCTGCTTAACTGGACTTAAGTATTATCTTATTTTTACGATTGGACTTATAGATGTAAGTTTATCTATCGAGTATATTAATTAACTGGTTGGTGTTTAGGAGGAGGAGGCATCAAGCTTGGCCCAGCTGGAAGGCTAACCCAGCTGACCACTACACCTGAATTTCACCTGTTTTTTAAGAAGCTAGTGCTTCATCTTGGCTAACTCTCAGAAGCTATCCCACACTCTCTCTCTGAGATACTCTTCAGTAGGCTTCGGTCGCCAGAGTACTCACACGTATTGCCATACTCTTCTCTCCATTTTATGAAGTCCTTATACCACACATATATAATTACAGTAATTTTTTGGGGGGGATATAGGCTCGGAGAACATTTCTCTGCACTGAGTTCAATGTCAGCTTAGTTCACTTCTTCGTGAACTTCATTTCTGAGATAATAAATTGCCTGCATTTTGTCCTGAGTGGACAAAATTTTCAGCATTTTGTGTCAGTTGCTGGACTTATTTTCTGGCGGATACATCCATTATGAGCATCGTCTCTGAAAAGCGGAACACACATGTCCAGTGCGGACAAAAGTCCACAATGGACATAGGTATTGTTCTTAAACCTTGATATAATTAGTCCAGTAGAAGACTTAAACAAATGCTTTCGTGTAGGTTGATGAACCTACATATTTAAGACGAAGTACATGCGAAAATCCTGACTGGTATTTTATGTATTCTAGGTTTTAATTCCAGTGATCTCATAGCCTGCACACTGGTGACTGAATTGACAGTGCTCTCTGCCAGATACTGCAACACAACGGTATCTTCGTAAGGATAACATTTTTCCATAACATTTTTGTCCGACCACTAGTTTCAAGTGAGAAGAGTTGAATTTGAGAGGGACCTGCCCTCTCAATAATCACAGTCATACTGTAATCGTCAAGATTATCTGCACCTCACCTTTGACAGTATATGAGTCACTATACTGTTGCTTCAGTATATGTAGGCGAAACGATGCAGAATAAAGATACCTAACTGTTTCACATGTGTTTCATTTACCAACAGTGCTCTCACCTTGATACTGACCTTTCAAAGGCTTTGTCACTCTCATACAGCTTTTGCCGAAAACTGGGTTTATATAGTCCCTATGTTCGGTAAACTATAGAACTAACAAAACTTTCATTATCTAACATTTTCCACTAATTTTTTTAAAGATGCGAGGCTTTGTAGGTTTTAAGTAGCGTAACCTAAAGGTTCCCCTAGAATAGCAGTTAGACGATCATTTTGCAGTTGTGTGATTTAGTGGACATCGCAGAGTATGTTAGCCATTGTGGCAAAGTTGACAGGTTAGTAAATGTCACAAGGTAAGTAGGTTATTGAGTGTCACCAGGTAGGCAGTTTAGTATATCACAAGGTAGTTTGTGATGTCACAAGGTAGGCAGATTACCGAATGTCACAAATTTGGTCGATTCGAGTGTCAGATCGTAGGTAGGTTACCGAGTGTCAAAAGTTGTCAGATTAGGTGTCACAAGGTAGTCATGCAACTTGTATATTTACTACCAATTCAGAGTCACGTACTTATATATCTGTTATATCTATGTGACTCTGATGGGTTAGTACTATACCCCTTCAAGAATATTTTATTATTCCACATACACTTTTTAAACTGCACCAAAGTGGTTGTGCCACTTACCTTTTATATCCTACCTCTCTCCCCCCTCCCACCCTTTTCCAATATTTCTAACCTTACCCATCCTTCTTCCTTACCCATCTTACCAAAGCTCTGGTCATAAGAAGAAGAAGGTAGTCAGGTTAGCGAATGTCAAGGTTCACAGGTTAGTGTCACAAGATCGACTGGTAGTTTAGTGTCACTATATGGACAGGTTCATTAGTGTTACAAAGTAGTTAGATTAGTAAGTGTTCGAAAGTTTTCAAGTTAGTGAGTGTAGCAAAGTTGAGGTTTCACAAGGTGAGCAGATTAGTCAGTGTCACCAGGTAGGTAGCTTAGTGTCACACGGTAAGCGGATTAATTAATATCATAAGGTCGACAGGTTAGTGAGTGTCACAAGGCTGACAATCTAGTAATTGTCACTGGTTTGACAGGTTGAATGTCAAAACGTTGGCAAATTAGTGTTACAAGGCTGGTAAATTAGGAAGGTGTCACGAAGTATGCAGATTAGTGAGCGTCACTTGGTAGGCAAGTTAGTGACTGTCGCTAGGTGAACAGAATAGTTAAATTACAAGGTGGTAGGTTATGGGCATCTGACAAGATGGGCAGGGTAATGGTATGTTATTTGGTGGGCAGGTGAAGAGTACGTCAGAATGCCGGCGGGGTACACTAACCTTTGTGTCATCGTGGAGAAGAGGTCCACGCACGTCCTGGTCGTAGAGTGTCTCTTGGATCCCCTTAGAAGGTAAGTCCAGCTGGAGCTGAGGACAGACAGTGAAGCTGTGAGAAAAATATGCTGGGAGATGAAATGTCTAATATACACTGTGGAGAGTAGAGAGGAGGGAATTAATAAGGATTGTGAAGACTGATGGAATATTATGGAGTGGTGAGTCAACTAAGCTGGGAAAATACAGCGGTAGTAATAAATGATGGAGTGAGATTCAGTGATGAGATTTCCAGGGAAAAGATGTGGTGAGGGGAGGTTTGGTAAGGTTGGTCTGGAAACAGAACATGTGTTTCCTTATGCGGGTCTTAGTCATATGATGTCTCGCAAATGGAGTTTTGGTCATCTGACCGAAGCCTTTCTCTGGCTTACCGGTCCATCCCTTTAATAAGTATGGTTATTATAATTATTACGTATTAATCAGAATTGGTAGAAAGTCAGTGGTGATCAAAAGAAAGCGGTAAGAGAGGATTCAGATAGACTGCGGAGAAGAGGAGAGACAACAAAATTGGATAGAGGAGATAAAAAGGATTTAGAGGTGAATGGCAGATAACCATTCTGTAGAGAAGAGAGTTAAAACATTTCACATTAATCACATTTCTAAAACTTATAAAATATGTTCATTGATTATACGGTAAAAATGACCTTTATTTTAGTATTGCGCCGAACTCGGAAATGCATAACAAAACAGTACTGACGCACAGAACACGTACCTGTACCTCCCATAATGTATTTGATTTCAAAAATAATATTATTTGCTGACTATGTCAACAAAAAAACACAAACTCTCCATTGATTTCATAGGCAAAGTAATGCTGTCTATCTCAACTTATTTAGAAGCCTAGCTCTCTCTAGGATGACACTTCTAGGTAAACAAAGACAAGATGAAATCTTACTATGTCTCGACTCTCTTGAAACTGACCTGACTTGTGACTATACCTGGAGTTTACCTGGAGAGAGTTCCGGGGGTCAACGCCCCCGCGGCCCGGTCTGTGACCAGGCCTCCTTAGGTCAGTGTCCCAGGATGCGACCCACACCAGTCGACTAACACCCAGGTACCCATTTTACTGATGGGGAACATAGACAACAGGTGGAAAGAAACACGTCCAATGTTTCTACCCTGGCTGGGAATCGAACCCAGGCCCTCACCGTGTGAAGCCAGAGCGATAACCACCAGGCTATTTCGGATATTTTTATAAAATGGGAAACTTGTAATAAGAGAGGTTTAAATTATATTAGAAAAATCATTTATAATACTCTGAAGTTTGTTGCATAAGAGGTTTTTATAAAAAAAAAAATTGTAGGAAATACTGAATTGCCAAAATAGGCTTTGAGTCGACTGAACATGTAGCAGGCTTAAGAAAGTCGAATTTGAATTGAAAAAGTCAGAACAATGACTAAAAAATAAAACAATAATAATAAGAATACAATAATATCTCTATTTTTACAAGTACATGCACAAGGTATACAAACCTAGCAGAATCAGTGACATACTACTATATAGAAAGCCGCTTGATATACACAGTATTTCGGGCAAATTAGGTCAGTTTTGTCCCAGGATGAGACCCACACCAGTCGACTAACACCCAGGTACCCATTTTACTGATGGGTGAACATAGACAACCGGTGTAAGGAAACAAGCCCAATGTTTCTACCCTCGCCGGGAATCGAATCCGGGAAACCGCCGTGTGAAGCAAAATCTTTAGCCACCAGGCCACGGGGCATAGCAAAAATATTATCATCAATTTGAAATGCGAAATCAGATTAAAGAATTAAATACTTCAAACACAACAAAATATATATTTTGAATCTATGTATTCGTCCGTAACTTGAAAAACTAGTGTTGGTACATCGACCTCCGAGACATGACTGCTGTTAATCAGTTCCAGGCAGTTGGCTGGGAATTCCATGCAAATGTGATTCATAGCCTCTACATGAACGAACGGGTTATTAATTTTGGTAAATGACTCGGGTGCACACACGTACTCACGAGAGAGTAATCATACACTTCAACACACACACACACACATACGCATACACATACATACGCATACACACACATACACACACACACACACACAGAGCTACCAATGAAGAGGCGGGTTCAGGAGCTGTGAATCGACCCTTGCAGCCACAAATAGGTGAATATAAATAGGTGACTTCACACATCCACACACAAACACATGCACATTAACACAAACACACACGCACACACAAATAAACACTGTCATACATACTCTTTGTTCATGGGTTCAGAAACAAGGAACACAGTAATGAGAAAAAATCGAATCTGGGAAGTCTATGTTAAGGAAGCAAGGTTCTAAGGAATAAGAAAGGGAGAGAGATACTGGAAATAATAAGGAAGAAGCATAGGAATGGAACAAGGATCTGGCCAACTATCTCAGGAGGAGGAAATCAGTGGAAGGAAAGAGGTAGGAAATGCCCCTACACCCCACAAATGAAGTAAGAAAATAGCTTTCCCAGAGGACAGGACAGTAAGAAACAGAAGAATCAGCTTGTGGTACTCAAATATAGATGAAGTCGCCAACAAATGATAAAGTGTAGCAGAGTAAAACCCTGATATCATAGCTCTTACAGAAACAAAATGCAGTATTCCCAGAGAGCAGCCAAATAGCAAGAAGAGGAAAACAACTGAGGAGCAGCAGAACTGTCAGAAACCACTGGTGATTTGTGGAACTTGAAAAGCTGGAAACCAGAGATTACAGTGATTACGTAGCTGGTACTATTAGTCATAAGATTCAAAAGTAATAGTAGCAGTGATATATAAACCACAACAAATAAATGCAGGTGAAAGGAATTATCTGGTTCATTTACTGGAGACAGAAGCAGAGTGAGCAAGAAGAAATAAATCTAAATACCTAATATTAAGTGATTTTTGTTAGGAGATTGACTGGGAAAACTGAAGCCTCCGTGGCAGTGGCGTCGCTAGGGTTGGTGTCACCAGGGGCAGAGCCCCCTTACGACGCCACTGCTCCGTGGAAGACCAGGGTTGGTGTCACCCGGGGCAGAGCCCCCTTACGACGCCACTGCTCCGTGGAAGACCAGGGTTGGTGTCACCCAGGGCAGAGCCCCCTTACGACGCCACTGCTCCGTGGAAGACCAGGGTTGGTGTCACCCAGGGCAGAGCCCCCTTACGACGCCACTGCTCCGTGGAAGACCAGGGTTGGTGTCACCCGGGGCAGAGCCCCCTTACGACGCCACTGCTCCGTGGAAGACCAGGGTTGGTGTCACCCAGGGCAGAGCCCCCTTACGACGCCACTGCTCCGTGGAAGACCAGGGTTGGTGTCACCCAGGGCAGAGCCCCTTTACGACGCCACTGCTCCGTGGAAGACCAGGGTTGGTGTCACCCGGGGCAGAGCCCCTTTACGACGCCACTGCTCCGTGGAAGACCAGGGTTGGTGTCACCCAGGGCAGAGCCCCCTTACGACGCCACTACTCCGTGGAAGACCATAAACATGGACAGCAAAACTTCTATAAGCAGTAATGAATAATTTTCGGAGACAAAATGTGAAGAAAGCAATAAGACTGGTTAACACAAAATAATTAAATCAGCTGAAAACTCTTTTGGAGAACTGCGATGTGCTAGCGGTTATATGGTAATAGGTTTGAGAAATTAGAAGAAATGGAATAAGAGAAGAAAATGGATTAAGTGAAAAACAGAAAAATAACAAATTTTTTTGAAGATGATATGAAAACTGAGACACATGGTTACATGCAAATATTTGTGAATGCCTCATTCTACTGGATTTTAACCTTCAATGCTGATCTTTCTTGCACAGAGGAAGCTTTAGAATGCTATTGCAACGTGTAGGTGGCAGTTTGTAAATGTTCCTTCATCTCAGCTATCATTCTCTCGTAGCTCTAGACGGTATGCAAATTTAACTTTGTTAAAAAAAAAATCGCCTGAAATATACAGAAATGAGTTTAGGGATTCTAATATCTTATTTACATATGTTCTTTTTAAAGACACTTATATTCAGGAATAGTGCTCTTGTCTACCTCGAAGGCTTTTGTTTATAACTTGAGAATATCTTATCAGATCGGCTTCAAATTTTTAACGCTGGTGAGCTATAATTAAAGGTTCAGGCAAGTATTCGCAGGTGTTGGTGCCTTCTAGTCAATTTTTACTACCGTGCAATAAACTGAGAAAGATGTTCCTGATTACCTGGGGCGTTGACCCCCAGAGCACCCTCCGGAATACACACCTGGATGGAGTTTTGGGGGTCAACACCCCAGCTGCCCGGTCTATGACCAGGCTTCGCGGTAGATCAGGCTCTAATCATCCAGTTTGTTAATGTCGGCCGCACGCAATCCAGCATACGAACCACAGGCCGACCGGCATGTGGAGAAATTTTCTCCAGGAGGGGGGTATCAGCCCCCTTCAGCCCCTTTCAGCCCTTTCAACCCTGAGGGGCCCAGCCCTCTCAGAAGGGGCAAGCATCTTGTTTACTGCTACAGTGAGTAATTGATCCCAGATGCAGTACCAGTATACGACCTGTGGTCAAGCGACCGCCGCTCCTTGCAGTCCAGTGTTGCAGAGTGTATTTTAATAAGAGACAGTACATCTCTTACCTTAGCAGGACAATTAAGGAAAATCCTGCTCCCACTTTATTACCATAGTAAAGATAGTGGACATTGTTGTCTATGCTTAAGACAGCAAGATTTAAACATTCTGCTTTGCCTCATGGAAGAAGCAAAAGTACTAGGTCAGCTTTTCCTTTGTGCTGGGGGCAGTGACGGCGTGGGGTGCTGTGGCGTCTTCAGATTACTTTTGACTCTACTGAGAGTGACACTGACGCCAGGATAACCAACAAAGAACGATCTGTGCGTTAGTATGAACAAAGTGTCTCATAAAACACAATAAACACTTAAGAGAAGTGTGATCAGCTTCTTTAGTGATAAGATTGTGAACAATAAAGACAAATCTTGTGGAACATAGTGTACCAGTGTGCGTATTCCTAGACTATGGAAGACGTGGACATCCAAGGATACTTCAGCTTCTATCAAGTCACCGATATCTGTCGAAGGTGTGAAGAACACCATAGCTCACGCTACAAGAGCAAGGTAGGTTACGAATTTCTTGTAGTACGGGGGACTGCGCAGTTCTTGAGTCGCAAGGAGTTTGTAATCAACCTATAGTCGGCAGTTAGGTGCGGATTTTTGAGTCCACACAAGTAAGTTTGTCAGCCATCAGCGAATGAAATATGCTGACATAACACCCCCTTGGGGTAATTTATAATCTTACAAATTATAACTCATTACAGCCCGTTGAGAGATGATCATGACAACAATTCAAGACCTCGTCTGCAGGGGCGGCTGTGTAGACGATTTGCTGTCTTTTATCAGCTAAGTGTTCCCTATATTTAAATTTAAAATTAAGCTTAACTGGTAATTCCATTTCTCAACACGGCCTCTTGAAGACAGCCAAGGGACTACTGGTAATCCCCCTTATGTATACTAGGAGGCAGTTGAACAGTTCTGGGCCCCTGACACATATTGTGTTACTTCTTAGTGTTCTCATGGCACCCCTGCTTTTCATTGGGGGAATGTTGTACCTCCTGCCTAATCTTTTGCTTTCGTGGGAAGTGATTTCTGTGTATATATTTCCAATTTTGATTTATCTACTTAGAGAAAGGTTGGAATTGTTTTTGGAATTCGTTGGTGGTAATTTGCAAGTTTTATTTTTAAATGGTATGAATCTTACGAGTTTAGGCTGTGGAGGCTTAAATTTAGCAGTTTACTAACTTGTTAACAAATGGATGTACGAGGCGCATGTACAACACTAGGCATCTTCATTGCCGAAAGATTTCGCCTGCGTAGCAGGCATCAGCACCCGAGTACAAAGGTTATAACAATAAAGGAAACAGTAGATGTAGAGAAGTAATTCTCAGGTAATCATAACCTCAGCATCGATATAAGATGATCAGTTTCTTAACACATTCTATCAACACTTCTGTATTCGACTGATGAATCCTTCTGTGTAGGAGAAATGTTTCTGCAATATACCTATTGTTGCAAATGTTCTCATCATTTTTTTCGGTATTGTATATCATTTAAAATGTGATAGTCAATAAACTTGGAATTTTTGGATTATATGAAATAACTAGAGAATGTATTTTCTAGTCGCTTTCAAACTTTTAATTCTAGCGCATTTTCTTAATTTAAAACCAAGCCTAGAGGAACTTTGGATTGTGTAAATTTTAATTAGTCAGCTTTCTGTAATAAATTAGTGTCAGTGCATTAACTGAAGAATGACTCTTCTGACTGCCTTTACAACGTTAAGAAAAACTGTGTCGTTCATTCTGTAAATCAAACAAATTGTAAAACTGGATTTTATTCGAAATTTTGTGAATGCCTCAACCGATTAATTTCAAACCTAAAAAGCCGATAAAGTAACGTCTGAGGAATTTCAGACTTAAAATGCTGGTGGAATTTGTGATACTGATCTTTGTTATATAACCAAAGCCTGTGTTTCATAGTGCAAGGGTCAAATTAGTTGTGGGCAGTTTGACTGTGGTATCAGTTTTACTGAAGAAATTAAGCTATTAATTTCCTTGTATTCATATATTAGCTTATGAATGTGTTCTATGACTTGATTCAAGTCAAGAACGTTGATATTAAACTGCATACTAAATATTAAACTGATTACTAAAGATTCCTTTTGCCTGCACTGGCAGCGGGACCACCACATGGAGAAGACCCGGCCAGAACCCGTTCTGGCGAACTTACCTGTACCTCCAGTGGGGTAGACGGAGCTACATTTTCACGAGTTTGACTGGTAAGCCAGTGGAAAGCCACATACCATTAACCAAGAGCTCATTCTATAGTTCGTTGTATGTATATATTTCACATCATGAGAAATTTTGATATATCTCATAACTAGTAAAGCAGCACCACCACAACCTCTTCCACCACCAGCACCAGTCCACCCCATAACTCAAAACTACTCCCATCACCACAACCACCACCCTGATCCACCGCGAGACCTGGTTACAGACTTGGTCACAGACTGAGCCGTTGGTGCGTTGATCCCTTAAACCTTCGCCAGGTGTACCCTAACCACTACCTCACCATTCCACCACCACCATTAACTTGGTTCGCTGGGATCTATTTCTGATATCTGGATCTACCTCTTACACTTTAAACGGATTTAAGTGCTTTAGTTGTCTAAGCTTTAAACGAGCGCGAGTATCAAGTCAGTCCGAATTGTACCTCTTACTACTCGTTTTCTCCCTCAGATTTCTTAAATTCCCTTTCCATTAAATTCAAGTTCTTGTTTTCTCCTAAGTATTTAAAATATCATTCCATTAAATTCAACCACTAGTCTTCTTCCTCTGGGCACTACTAGTCGGCTTTCATCCACTAAGCTCCCCGAGTTCTTCATTCACAAAGACGCTGAAACTCATTTTTCCAGAACGCGTTCCATGGCAGGCAAAGGTAACATTCCCTCGACGATCACAAATTCCTTACCGCCACAGCAAAAATTCCTCACCAGGAACCTCGACTTATACTCCTTCACCTTAACTTTCAGCAAATTCAATTTTAATTTTTCCCGATAAAAAAAAAAATGTAAGCAAAAGTATTTACTAAAAAAGCAATTCAATAAATGGGGAATCTTAACTTAGATGTTTATATAATGTTACCTAAATACTCCCATTATGAAGACAGAGACACAAACAGAAAGGAAGGAGGAGAGGAGACGGTGGAAAAATGAATCAGGAAAATATAAGCAAGAGGAAATGACAGAAGCGCTAAAAATACTGCAGACATTATTTAGAACGCAAAAACTGACTTAAAATTTCACCACCACATTAACACAGTTATCAAAATACCAGTGGCTAGTTACATTACCAGTAGCTGGTTACATTAACAGTGGCTAGTTACATTACCAGTGACTAGCTATATTAGCAGTGATAATTGCATTACCAGTGGCTAGTTACATTACCAGTAGCTGGTTACATTAACAGTGGCTAGTTACATTACCAGTGACTAGTTTTATTAGCAGTGATAGTTGCATTACCAGTGGCTAGTTACATTACCAGTGACTAGTTACATTACCAGTGACTAGTTACATTACCAGTGACTAGTTACATTACCAGTGGCTAGTTACATTACCAGTGGCTAGTTACATTACAAGTGACTAGTTACATTACCAGTGGCTAGTTACATTACCAGTGGCTAGTTACATTACCAGCGGCTAGTTACATTACCAGTGACTAGTTACATTATCAGTAGCTAGTTACATTACCAGTGGCTAATTACATTACCGGTGACTAGTTACATTACCAGTGGCTAGTTGCATTATCAGTGACTAATTACATTACCAGTTGCTAGTTACATTACCAGTGGCTAGTTACATTACCAGTGACTAGTTATATTGCAAGTGACAGGTTATATTGTTAGTGACTAGTTATATTGCAAGTAACTAGTTACAATACAACCAACTAATTAGCAGTGACTAGTTACAATACCAATGACTAGTTACATTACTAGTGACTAGTTAACTAGTTACATTACCAATGACTAGTTACATTGCAAGTGACTAGTTAACTAGTTACATTACCAGCCACTAGTCACATTGCCAGTAACAAGTTACATTACCAGTAACTAGTTACATTACCAGTGACTAGTTACACTTCCAGTGACTAGTTACAGTACCTGTGACTACTTACGTTACCATTGACTAGCTACATTACCAATGACTAGTTACATTGCTAGTGGCTAGTTACATTACTAGTGACTAGTTACACTATCAGTGACTAGTTACACTACCAGTGACTAATTATATTACCAGTGACTGATGAAATCTGCAGGGCAACCGAAATGTTTCGTCAATAAAGAATGTTAGTGTTGCACAAGTGTGTTACTCTTCAGTAAAGAATGTTAGTGTTGCACATGTGTGTTACTCTTCAGTAAAGAATGTTAGTGTTGCACAAGTGTGTTACTCTTCAGTAAAGAATGTTAGTGTTGCACAAGTGTGTTACTCTTCAGTAAAGAATGTTAGTGTTGCACAAGTGTGTTACTCTTCAGTAAAGAATGTTAGTGTTGCACAAGTGTGTTACTCTTCAGTAAAGAATGTTAGTGTTGCACATGTGTGTTACTTTTCAATAAAGAATGTTAGTGTTGCACATGTGTGTTACTCTTCAGTAAAGAATGTTAGTGTTGTACATGTGTGTTACTCCTCAGTAAAGAATGTTAGTGTTGCATATGTGTTACTCTTCAGTAAAGAATGTTAGTGTTGCACATGTGTGTTACTCCTCAGTAAAGAATGTTAGTGTTGCACACATGTGTTACTTTTCAGTAAAGAATGTTAGTGTTGCACATGTGTGTTACTCTTCAGTAAAGAATGTTAGTGTTGCACACATGTGTTACTTTTCAGTAAAGAATGTTAGTGTTGCACATGTGTGTTACTCTTCAGTAAAGAATGTTAGTGTTGCACACATGTGTTACTTTTCAATAAAGAATGTTAGTGTTGTACATGTGTGTTACTTTTCAGTAAAGAATGTTAGTGTTGCACATGTGTGTTACTTTTCAGTAAAGAATGTTAGTGTTGTACATGTGTGTTACTTTTCAGTAAAGAATGTTAGTGTTGCACATGTGTGTTACTCTTCAGTAAAGAATGTTAGTGTTGCACAAGTGTGTTACTCTTCAGTAAAGAATGTTAGTGTTGCACAAGTGTGTTACTCTTCAGTAAAGAATGTTAGTGTTGCACAAGTGTGTTACTCTTCAGTAAAGAATGTTAGTGTTGCACAAGTGTGTTACTCTTCAGTAAAGAATGTTAGTGTTGCACAAGTGTGTTACTCTTCAGTAAAGAATGTTAGTGTTGCACAAGTGTGTTACTCTTCAGTAAAGAATGTTAGTGTTGCACAAGTGTGTTACTTTTCAGTAAAGAATGTTAGTGTTGCACAAGTGTGTTACTTTTCAGTAAAGAATGTTAGTGTTGCACATGTGTGTTACTCTTCAATAAAGAATGTTAGTGTTGCACATGTGTGTTACTCTTCAGTAAAGAATGTTAGTGTTGCACAAGTGTGTTACTTTTCAGTAAAGAATGTTAGTGTTGCACATGTGTGTTACTCTTCAGTAAAGAATGTTAGTGTTGCACATGTGTGTTACTCTTCAGTAAAGAATGTTAGTGTTGCACATGTGTGTTACTCTTCAGTAAAGAATGTTAGTGTTGCACATGTGTGTTACTTTTCAGTAAAGAATGTTAGTGTTGCACATGTGTGTTACTCTTCAATAAAGAATGTTAGTGTTGCACATGTGTGTTACTCTTCAGTAAAGAATGTTAGTGTTGCACAAGTGTGTTACTTTTCAGTAAAGAATGTTAGTGTTGCACAAGTGTGTTACTTTTCAGTAAAGAATGTTAGTGTTGCACATGTGTGTTACTCTTCAATAAAGAATGTTAGTGTTGCACATGTGTGTTACTCTTCAATAAAGAATGTTAGTGTTGCACATGTGTGTTACTCTTCAGTAAAGAATGTTAGTGTTGCACATGTGTGTTACTCTTCAATAAAGAATGTTAGTGTTGCACATGTGTGTTACTCTTCAGTAAAGAATGTTAGTGTTGCACAAGTGTGTTACTTTTCAGTAAAGAATGTTAGTGTTGCACAAGTGTGTTACTTTTCAGTAAAGAATGTTAGTGTTGCACATGTGTGTTACTCTTCAATAAAGAATGTTAGTGTTGCACATGTGTGTTACTCTTCAATAAAGAATGTTAGTGTTGCACATGTGTGTTACTTTTCAGTAAAGAATGTTAGTGTTGCACATGTGTGTTACTTTTCAGTAAAGAATGTTAGTGTTGCACATGTGTGTTACTTTTCAGTAAAGAATGTTAGTGTTGCACATGTGTGTTACTTTTCAGTAAAGAATGTTAGTGTTGCACATGTGTGTTACTCTTCAGTAAAGAATGTTAGTGTTGCACATGTGTGTTACTCTTCAATAAAGAATGTTAGTGTTGCACATGTGTGTTACTCTTCAGTAAAGAATGTTAGTGTTGCACATGTGTGTTACTCTTCAATAAAGAATGTTAGTGTTGCACATGTGTGTTACTTTTCAGTAAAGAATGTTAGTGTTGTACATGTGTGTTACTTTTCAGTAAAGAATGTTAGTGTTGCACATGTGTGTTACTTTTCAGTAAAGAATGTTAGTGTTGTACATGTGTGTTACTTTTCAGTAAAGAATGTTAGTGTTGCACATGTGTGTTACTTTTCAGTAAAGAATGTTAGTGTTGCACATGTGTGTTACTTTTCAGTAAAGAATGTTAGTGTTGCACATGTGTGTTACTTTTCAATAAAGAATGTTAGTGTTGCACATGTGTGTTACTCTTCAGTAAAGATCGGATTCTAAGTGTAACACATGAATGCTACGTTATTGTACACCTGTATCAGATTACACAGCTCAGTTTGCGTATGGATGCAACACAGTGGTTACAGTTGCACTGGAAAACACACACACAAGGATGAAAAAATTAATCCATTGTACAGAAAATATTTCATACAAAAGTAGACTGAGAGACTTTAACCTTTACTCTCTCGAAAGAAGAAGAATAACGGGAGATATTAACCTTTACTCTCTCGAAAGAAGAAGAATAACGGGAGATATTAACCTTCACTCTCTAGAAAGAAGAAGAATAACGGGAGATATTAACCTTTACTCTCTCGATAGAAGAAGAATAACGGGAGATATTAACCTTCACTCTCTCGAAAGAAGAAGAATAACGGGAGATATTAACCTTCACTCTCTCGAAAGAAGAAGAATAACGGGAGATATTAACCTTTACTCTCTCGAAAGAAGAAGAATAACGGGAGATATTAACCTTCACTCTCTAGAAAGAAGAAGAATAACGGGAGATATTAACCTTTACTCTCTCGATAGAAGAAGAATAACGGGAGATATTAACCTTCACTCTCTCGAAAGAAGAAGAATAACGGGAGATATTAACCTTCACTCTCTCGAAAGAAGAAGAATAACGGGAGATATTAACCTTTACTCTCTCGAAAGAAGAAGAATAACGGGAGATATTAACCTTCACTCTCTCGAAAGAAGAAGAATAACGGGAGATATTAACCTTCACTCTCTCGAAAGAAGAAGAATAACGGGAGATATTAACCTTCACTCTCTAGAAAGAAGAAGAATAACGGGAGATATTAACCTTTACTCTCTCGAAAGAAGAAGAATAATGGGAGATATTAACCTTTACTCTCTCGAAAGAAGAAGAATAACGGGAGATATTAACCTTTACTCTCTCGAAAGAAGAAGAATAACGGGAGATATTAACCTGCACTCTCTCGAAAGAAGAAGAATAACGGGAGATAATAACCTTCACTCTCTCGAAAGAAGAAGAATAACGGGAGATATTAACCTTCACTCTCTCGAAAGAAGAAGAATAACGGGAGATATTAACCTTTACTCTCTCGATAGAAGAAGAATAACAGGAGATATTAACCTTCACTCTCTAGAAAGAAGAAGAATAACGGGAGATATTAACCTTTACTCTCTCGAAAGAAGAAGAATAACGGGAGATATTAACCTTCACTCTCTCGAAAGAAGAAGAATAACGTGAGATATTAACCTTTACTCTCTCGAAAGAAGAAGAATAACGGGAGATATTAACCTTCACTCTCTCGAAAGAAGAAGAATAACGGGAGATATTAACCTTCACTCTCTCGAAAGAAGAAGAATAACGGGAGATATTAACCTTTACTCTCTCGAAAGAAGAAGAATAACGGGAGATATTAACCTTTACTCTCTCGAAAGAAGAAGAACAACGGGAGATATTAACCTTTACTCGCTCGAAAGAAGAAGAATAATGGGAGATATTAACCTTCACTCTCTCGAAAGAAGAAGAATAACGGGAGATATTAACCTTCACTCTCTCGAAACAAGAAGAATAACGGGAGATATTAACCTTCACTCTCTCGAAAGAAGAAGAATAACGGGAGATATTAACCTTCACTCTCTCGAAAGAAGAAGAATAACGGGAGATATTAACCTTCACTCTCTCGAAAGAAGAAGAATAACGGGAGATATTAACCTTTACTCTCTCGAAAGAAGAAGAATAACGGGAGATATTAACCTTTACTCTCTCGAAAGAAGAAGAATAACGGGAGATATTAACCTTTACTCTCTCGAAAGAAGAAGAATAACGGGAGATATTAACCTTCACTCTCTCGAAAGAAGAAGAATAACGGGAGATATTAACCTTCACTCTCTCGAAAGAAGAAGAATAATGGGAGATATTAACCTTCACTCTCTCGAAAGAAGAAGAATAACGGGAGATATTAACCTTCACTCTCTCGAAAGAAGAAGAATAACGGGAGATATTAACCTTCACTCTCTCGAAAGGAGAAGAATAACGGGAGATATTAACCTTCACTCTCTCGAAAGAAGAAGAATAACGGGAGATATTAACCTTCACTCTCTGGAAAGAAGAAGAATAAGGGGAGATATTAACCTTCACTCTCTCGAAAGAAGAAGAATAACGGGAGATATTAAGCTTCACTCTCTCGAAAGAAGAAGAATAACGGGAGATATTAACCTTCACTCTCTCGATAGAAGAAGAATAACGGGAGATATTAACCTTCACTCTCTCGAAAGAAGAAGAATAACGGGAGATATTAACCTTCACTCTCTCGAGAGAAGAAGAATAACGGGAGTTATTAACCTTCACTCTCTCGATAGAAGAAGAATAATGGGAGATATTAACCTTCACTCTCTCGAAAGAAGAAGAATAACGGGAGATATTAACCTTCACTCTCTCGAAAGAAGAAGAATAACGGGAGATATTAACCTTCACTCTCTCGAAAGAAGAAGAATAACGGGAGATATTAACCTTCACTCTCTCGAAAGAAGAAGAATAACGGGAGATATTAACCTTCACTCTCTCGAAAGAAGAAGAATAACGGGAGACATTAACCTTCACTCTCTAGAAAGAAGAAGAATAACGGGAGATATTAACCTTCACTCTCTCGAAAGAAGAAGAATAACGGGAGATATTAACCTTCACTCTCTCGAAAGAAGAAGAATAACGGGAGATATTAACCTTCACTCTCTCGAAAGAAGAAGAATAACGGGAGATATTAACCTTTACTCTCTCGAAAGAAGAAGAATAACGGGAGATATTAACCTTCACTCTCTAGAAAGAAGAAGAATAACGGGAGATATTAACCTTTACTCTCTCGATAGAAGAAGAATAACGGGAGATATTAACCTTCACTCTCTCGAAAGAAGAAGAATAACGGGAGATATTAACCTTCACTCTCTCGAAAGAAGAACAATAACGGGAGATATTAACCTTCACTCTCTCGAAAGAAGAAGAATAACGGGAGATATTAACCTTCACTCTCTAGAAAGAAGAAGAATAACGGGAGATATTAACCTTCACTCTCTAGAAAGAAGAAGAATAACGGGAGATATTAACCTTCACTCTCTAGAAAGAAGAAGAATAATGGGAGATATTAACCTTCACTCTCTAGAAAGAAGAAGAATAACGGGAGATATTAACCTACACTCTCTAGAAAGAAGACGAATAACGGGAGATATTAACCTTCACTCTCTAGAAAGAAGAAGAATAACGGGAGATATTAACCTTCACTCTCTAGAAAGAAGAAGAATAACGGGAGATATTAACCTTTACTCTCTAGAAAGAAGAAGAATAACGGGAGATATTAACCTTCACTCTCTCGAAAGAAGAAGAATAACGGGAGATATTAACCTTCACTCTCTCGAAAGAAGAAGAATAACGGGAGATATTAACCTTCACTCTCTCGAAAGAAGAAGAATAACGGGAGATATTAACCTTCACTCTCTCGAAAGAAGAAGAATAACGGGAGATATTAACCTTCACTCTCTCGAAAGAAGAAGAATAACGGGAGATATTAACCTTCACTCTCTCGAAAGAAGAAGAATAACGGGAGATATTAACCTTCACTCTCTCGAAAGAAGAAGAATAACGGGAGATATTAACCTTCACTCTCTCGAAAGAAGAAGAATAACGGGAGATATTAACCTTCACTCTCTCGAAAGAAGAAGAATAACGGGAGATATTAACCTTCACTCTCTCGATAGAAGAAGAATAACGGGAGATATTAACCTTCACTCTCTCGAAAGAAGAAGAATAATGGGAGATATTAACCTTCACTCTCTCGAAAGAAGAAGAATAACGGGAGATATTAACCTTCACTCTCTCGAAAGAAGAAGAATAACGGGAGATATTAACCTTTACTCTCTCGAAAGAAGACGAATAACGGGAGATATTAACCTTCACTCTCTCGAAAGAAGAAGAATAACGGGAGATATTAACCTTTACTCTCTAGAAAGAAGAAGAATAACGGGAGATATTAACCTTCACTCTCTCGAAAGAAGAAGAATAACGGGAGATATTAACCTTCACTCTCTCGAAAGAAGAAGAATAACGGGAGATATTAACCTTCACTCTCTAGAAAGAAGAAGAATAACGGGAGATATTAACCCTCACTCTCTCGAAAGAAGAAGAATAACGGGAGATATTAACCTTCACTCTCTCGAAAGAAGAAGAATAACGGAAGATATTAACCTTCACTCTCTAGAAAGAAGACGAATAACGGGAGATATTAACCTTCACTCTCTAGAAAGAAGAAGAATAACGGGAGATATTAACCTTCACTCTCTAGAAAGAAGAAGAATAACGGGAGATATTAACCTTTTCTCTCTAGAAAGAAGACGAATAACGGGAGATATTAACCTTTACTCTCTCGAAAGAAGAAGAATAACGGGAGATATTAACCTTCACTCTCTCGAAAGAAGAAGAATAACGGGAGATATTAACCTTCACTCTCTCGAAAGAAGAAGAATAACGGGAGATATTAACCTTCACTCTCTCGAAAGAAGAAGAATAACGGGAGATATTAACCTTCACTCTCTCGAAAGAAGAAGAATAATGGGAGATATTAACCTTTACTCTCTAGAAAGAAGACGAATAACGGGAGATATTAACCTTCACTCTCTCGATAGAAGAAGAATAACGAGATATTAACCTTCACTCTCTCGAAAGAAGAAGAATAACGGGAGATATTAACCTTCACTCTCTCGAAAGAAGAAGAATAACGGGAGATATTAACCTTCACTCTCTCGAAAGGAGAAGAATAACGGGAGATATTAACCTTCACTCTCTCGAAAGAAGAAGAATAACGGGAGATATTAACCTTCACTCTCTGGAAAGAAGAAGAATAAGGGGAGATATTAACCTTCACTCTCTCGAAAGAAGAAGAATAACGGGAGATATTAAGCTTCACTCTCTCGAAAGAAGAAGAATAACGGGAGATATTAACCTTCACTCTCTCGATAGAAGAAGAATAACGGGAGATATTAACCTTCACTCTCTCGAAAGAAGAAGAATAACGGGAGATATTAACCTTCACTCTCTCGAGAGAAGAAGAATAACGGGAGTTATTAACCTTCACTCTCTCGATAGAAGAAGAATAATGGGAGATATTAACCTTCACTCTCTCGAAAGAAGAAGAATAACGGGAGATATTAACCTTCACTCTCTCGAAAGAAGAAGAATAACGGGAGATATTAACCTTCACTCTCTCGAAAGAAGAAGAATAACGGGAGATATTAACCTTCACTCTCTCGAAAGAAGAAGAATAACGGGAGATATTAACCTTCACTCTCTCGAAAGAAGAAGAATAACGGGAGATATTAACCTTCACTCTCTAGAAAGAAGAAGAATAACGGGAGATATTAACCTTCACTCTCTCGAAAGAAGAAGAATAACGGGAGATATTAACCTTCACTCTCTCGAAAGAAGAAGAATAACGGGAGATATTAACCTTCACTCTCTCGAAAGAAGAAGAATAACGGGAGATATTAACCTTCACTCTCTCGAAAGAAGAAGAATAACGGGAGATATTAACCTTCACTCTCTCGAAAGAAGAAGAATAACGGGAGATATTAACCTTCACTCTCTCGAAAGAAGAATAATAACGGGAGATATTAACCTTCACTCTCTCGAAAGAAGAAGAATAACGGGAGATATTAACCTTCACTCTCTCGAAAGAAGAACAATAACGGGAGATATTAACCTTCACTCTCTCGAAAGAAGAAGAATAACGGGAGATATTAACCTTCACTCTCTAGAAAGAAGAAGAATAACGGGAGATATTAACCTTCACTCTCTAGAAAGAAGAAGAATAACGGGAGATATTAACCTTCACTCTCTAGAAAGAAGAAGAATAATGGGAGATATTAACCTTCACTCTCTAGAAAGAAGAAGAATAACGGGAGATATTAACCTACACTCTCTAGAAAGAAGACGAATAACGGGAGATATTAACCTTCACTCTCTAGAAAGAAGAAGAATAACGGGAGATATTAACCTTCACTCTCTAGAAAGAAGAAGAATAACGGGAGATATTAACCTTTACTCTCTAGAAAGAAGAAGAATAACGGGAGATATTAACCTTCACTCTCTCGAAAGAAGAAGAATAACGGGAGATATTAACCTTCACTCTCTCGAAAGAAGAAGAATAACGGGAGATATTAACCTTCACTCTCTCGAAAGAAGAAGAATAACGGGAGATATTAACCTTCACTCTCTCGAAAGAAGAAGAATAACGGGAGATATTAACCTTCACTCTCTCGAAAGAAGAAGAATAACGGGAGATATTAACCTTCACTCTCTCGAAAGAAGAAGAATAACGGGAGATATTAACCTTCACTCTCTCGAAAGAAGAAGAATAACGGGAGATATTAACCTTCACTCTCTCGAAAGAAGAAGAATAACGGGAGATATTAACCTTCACTCTCTCGAAAGAAGAAGAATAACGGGAGATATTAACCTTCACTCTCTCGATAGAAGAAGAATAACGGGAGATATTAACCTTCACTCTCTCGAAAGAAGAAGAATAATGGGAGATATTAACCTTCACTCTCTCGAAAGAAGAAGAATAACGGGAGATATTAACCTTCACTCTCTCGAAAGAAGAAGAATAACGGGAGATATTAACCTTTACTCTCTAGAAAGAAGACGAATAACGGGAGATATTAACCTTCACTCTCTAGAAAGAAGAAGAATAACGGGAGATATTAACCTTTACTCTCTAGAAAGAAGACGAATAACGGGAGATATTAACCTTCACTCTCTCGAAAGAAGAAGAATAACGGGACATATTAACCTTCACTCTCTCGAAAGAAGAAGAATAACGGGAGATATTAACCTTCACTCTCTAGAAAGAAGAAGAATAACGGGAGATATTAACCTTCACTCTCTAGAAAGAAGAAGAATAACGGGAGATATTAACCTTCACTCTCTAGAAAGAAGAAGAATAACGGAAGATATTAACCTTCACTCTCTAGAAAGAAGACGAATAACGGGAGATATTAACCTTCACTCTCTAGAAAGAAGAAGAATAACGGGAGATATTAACCTTCACTCTCTAGAAAGAAGAAGAATAACGGGAGATATTAACCTTTTCTCTCTAGAAAGAAGACGAATAACGGGAGATATTAACCTTCACTCTCTCGAAAGAAGAAGAATAACGGGAGATATTAACCTTCACTCTCTCGAAAGAAGAAGAATAACGGGAGATATTAACCTTCACTCTCTCGAAAGAAGAAGAATAACGGGAGATATTAACCTTCACTCTCTCGAAAGAAGAAGAATAACGGGAGATATTAACCTTCACTCTCTCGAAAGAAGAAGAATAATGGGAGATATTAACCTTTACTCTCTAGAAAGAAGACGAATAACGGGAGATATTAACCTTCACTCTCTCGATAGAAGAAGAATAACGGGAGATATTAACCTTCACTCTCTCGAAAGAAGAAGAATAACGGGAGATATTAACCTTCACTCTCTCGAAAGAAGAAGAATAACGGGAGATATTAACCTTCACTCTCTCGAAAGGAGAAGAATAACGGGAGATATTAACCTTCACTCTCTCGAAAGAAGAAGAATAACGGGAGATATTAACCTTCACTCTCTGGAAAGAAGAAGAATAAGGGGAGATATTAACCTTTACTCTCTCGAAAGAAGAAGAATAACGGGAGATATTAACCTTTACTCTCTCGAAAGAAGAAGAATAACGGGAGATATTAACCTTTACTCTCTCGAAAGAAGAAGAATAATGGGAGATATTAACCTTCACTCTCTCGAGAGAAGAAGAATAACGGGAGATATTAACCTTCACTCTCTCGAAAGAAGAAGAATAACGGGAGATATTAACCTTCACTCTCTCGAAACAAGAAGAATAACGGGAGATATTAACCTTCACTCTCTCGAAAGAAGAACAATAACGGGAGATATTAACCTTCACTCTCTCGAAAGAAGAAGAATAATGGGAGATATTAACCTTCACTCTCTCGAAAGAAGAAGAATAACGGGAGATATTAACCTTCACTCTCTCGAAAGAAGAAGAATAACGGGAGATATTAACCTTCACTCTCTCGAAAGAAGAAGAATAACGGGAGATATTAACCTTCACTCTCTCGATAGAAGAAGAATAACGGGAGATATTAACCTTCACTCTCTCGAAAGAAGAAGAATAACGGGAGATATTAACCTTCACTCTCTCGAAAGAAGAAGAATAACGGGAGATATTAACCTTCACTCTCTCGAAAGAAGAAGAATAACGGGAGATATTAACCTTCACTCTCTAGAAAGAAGAAGAATAACGGGAGATATTAACCTTCACTCTCTAGAAAGAAGAAGAATAACGGGAGATATTAACCTTCACTCTCTCGAAAGAAGAATAATAACGGGAGATATTAACCTTCACTCTCTCGAAAGAAGAAGAATAACGGGAGATATTAACCTTCACTCTCTCGAAAGAAGAAGAATAACGGGAGATATTAACCTTCACTCTCTCGAAAGAAGAACAATAACGGGAGATATTAACCTTCACTCTCTAGAAAGAAGAAGAATAACGGGAGATATTAACCTTCACTCTCTAGAAAGAAGAAGAATAACGGGAGATATTAACCTTCACTCTCTAGAAAGAAGAAGAATAACGGGAGATATTAACCTTTACTCTCTCGAAAGAAGAAGAATAACGGGAGATATTAACCTTTACTCTCTCGAAAGAAGAAGAATAACGGGAGATATTAACCTTTACTCTCTCGAAAGAAGAAGAATAATGGGAGATATTAACCTTCACTCTCTCGAGAGAAGAAGAATAACGGGAGATATTAACCTTCACTCTCTCGAAAGAAGAAGAATAACGGGAGATATTAACCTTCACTCTCTCGAAAGAAGAAGAATAACGGGAGATATTAACCTTCACTCTCTCGAAAGAAGAAGAATAACGGGAGATATTAACCTTCACTCTCTGGAAAGAAGAAGAATAAGGGGAGATATTAACCTTCACTCTCTCGAAAGAAGAAGAATAACGGGAGATATTAACCTTCACTCTCTCGAAAGAAGAAGAATAACGGGAGATATTAACCTTCACTCTCTCGATAGAAGAAGAATAACGGGAGATATTAACCTTCACTCTCTCGAAAGAAGAAGAATAACGGGAGATATTAACCTTCACTCTCTCGAGAGAAGAAGAATAACGGGAGTTATTAACCTTCACTCTCTCGATAGAAGAAGAATAACGGGAGATATTACCTTCACTCTCTCGAAAGAAGAAGAATAACGGGAGATATTAACCTTCACTCTCTAGAAAGAAGAAGAATAACGGGAGATATTAACCTTCACTCTCTCGAAAGAAGAAGAATAACGGGAGATATTAACCTTCACTCTCTCGAAAGAAGAAGAATAACGGGAGATATTAACCTTCACTCTCTCGAAAGAAGAAGAATAACGGGAGATATTAACCTTCACTCTCTCGATAGAAGAAGAATAACGGGAGATATTAACCTTCACTCTCTCGAAAGAAGAAGAATAACGGGAGATATTAACCTTCACTCTCTCGAAAGAAGAAGAATAACGGGAGATATTAACCCTCACTCTCTCGAAAGAAGAAGAATAACGGGAGATATTAACCTTCACTCTCTCGAAAGAAGAAGAATAACGGGAGATATTAACCTTCACTCTCTCGAAAGAAGAAGAATAACGGGAGATATTAACCTTTACTCTCTAGAAAGAAGACGAATAACGGGAGATATTAACCTTCACTCTCTAGAAAGAAGAAGAATAACGGGAGATATTAACCTTTACTCTCTAGAAAGAAGACGAATAACGGGAGATATTAACCTTCACTCTCTCGAAAGAAGAAGAATAACGGGAGATATTAACCTTCACTCTCTCGAAAGAAGAAGAATAACGGGAGATATTAACCTTCACTCTCTGGAAAGAAGAAGAATAACGGGAGATATTAACCTTCACTCTCTCGATAGAAGAAGAATAACGGGAGATATTAACCTTCACTCTCTCGAAAGAAGAAGAATAACGGGAGATATTAACCTTCACTCTCTCGAGAGAAGAAGAATAACGGGAGTTATTAACCTTCACTCTCTCGATAGAAGAAGAATAATTATTAACCTTCACTCTCTCGAAAGAAGAAGAATAACGGGAGATATTAACCTTCACTCTCTAGAAAGAAGAAGAATAACGGGAGATATTAACCTTCACTCTCTCGAAAGAAGAAGAATAACGGGAGATATTAACCTTCACTCTCTCGAAAGAAGAAGAATAACGGGAGATATTAACCTTCACTCTCTCGAAAGAAGAAGAATAACGGGAGATATTAACCTTCACTCTCTCGATAGAAGAAGAATAACGGGAGATATTAACCTTCACTCTCTCGAAAGAAGAAGAATAACGGGAGATATTAACCTTCACTCTCTCGAAAGAAGAAGAATAACGGGAGATATTAACCCTCACTCTCTCGAAAGAAGAAGAATAACGGGAGATATTAACCTTCACTCTCTGGAAAGAAGAAGAATAAGGGGAGATATTAACCTTCACTCTCTCGAAAGAAGAAGAATAACGGGAGATATTAAGCTTCACTCTCTCGAAAGAAGAAGAATAACGGGAGATATTAACCTTCACTCTCTCGATAGAAGAAGAATAACGGGAGATATTAACCTTCACTCTCTCGAAAGAAGAAGAATAACGGGAGATATTAACCTTCACTCTCTCGAGAGAAGAAGAATAACGGGAGTTATTAACCTTCACTCTCTCGATAGAAGAAGAATAATGGGAGATATTAACCTTCACTCTCTCGAAAGAAGAAGAATAACGGGAGATATTAACCTTCACTCTCTAGAAAGAAGAAGAATAACGGGAGATATTAACCTTCACTCTCTCGAAAGAAGAAGAATAACGGGAGATATTAACCTTCACTCTCTCGAAAGAAGAAGAATAACGGGAGATATTAACCTTCACTCTCTCGAAAGAAGAAGAATAACGGGAGATATTAACCTTCACTCTCTCGATAGAAGAAGAATAACGGGAGATATTAACCTTCACTCTCTCGAAAGAAGAAGAATAAAGGGAGATATTAACCTTCACTCTCTCGAAAGAAGAAGAATAACGGGAGATATTAACCCTCACTCTCTCGAAAGAAGAAGAATAACGGGAGATATTAACCTTCACTCTCTCGAAAGAAGAAGAATAACGGGAGATATTAACCTTCACTCTCTCGAAAGAAGAAGAATAACGGGAGATATTAACCTTCACTCTCTAGAAAGAAGACGAATAACGGGAGATATTAACCTTCACTCTCTAGAAAGAAGAAGAATAACGGGAGATATTAACCTTTACTCTCTAGAAAGAAGACGAATAACGGGAGATATTAACCTTCACTCTCTCGAAAGAAGAAGAATAACGGGAGATATTAACCTTCACTCTCTCGAAAGAAGAAGAATAACGGGAGATATTAACCTTCACTCTCTCGAAAGAAGAAGAATAACGGGAGATATTAACCTTCACTCTCTCGAAAGAAGAAGAATAACGGGAGATATTAACCTTCACTCTCTCGAAAGAAGAAGAATAACGGGAGATATTAACCTTCACTCTCTCGAAAGAAGAAGAATAACGGGAGATATTAACCTTCACTCTCTCGAAAGAAGAAGAATAACGGGAGATATTAACCTTCACTCTCTCGATAGAAGAAGAATAACGGGAGATATTAACCTTCACTCTCTCGAAAGAAGAAGAATAACGGGAGATATTAACCTTCACTCTCTCGAAAGAAGAAGAATAACGGGAGATATTAACCTTCACTCTCTCGAAAGAAGAAGAATAACGGGAGATATTAACCTTCACTCTCTCGAAAGAAGAAGAATAACGGGAGATATTAACCTTCACTCTCTCGAAAGAATAAGAATAACGGGAGATATTAACCTTCACTCTCTAGAAAGAAGAAGAATAACGGGAGATATTAACCTTCACTCTCTAGAAAGAAGAAGAATAACGGGAGATATTAACCTTCACTCTCTAGAAAGAAGAAGAATAACGGGAGATATTAACCTTCACTCTCTAGAAAGAAGACGAATAACGGGAGATATTAACCTTCACTCTCTAGAAAGAAGAAGAATAACGGGAGATATTAACCTTCACTCTCTCGAAAGAAGAACAATAACGGGAGATATTAACCTTCACTCTCTAGAAAGAAGAAGAATAACGGGAGATATTAACCTTCACTCTCTAGAAAGAAGAAGAATAACGGGAGATATTAACCTTCACTCTCTAGAAAGAAGAAGAATAACGGGAGATATTAACCTTTACTCTCTCGAAAGAAGAAGAATAACGGGAGATATTAACCTTTACTCTCTCGAAAGAAGAAGAATAACGGGAGATATTAACCTTTACTCTCTCGAAAGAAGAAGAATAATGGGAGATATTAACCTTCACTCTCTCGAGAGAAGAAGAATAACGGGAGATATTAACCTTCACTCTCTCGAAAGAAGAAGAATAACGGGAGATATTAACCTTCACTCTCTCGAAACAAGAAGAATAACGGGAGATATTAACCTTCACTCTCTCGAAAGAAGAACAATAACGGGAGATATTAACCTTCACTCTCTCGAAAGAAGAAGAATAATGGGAGATATTAACCTTCACTCTCTCGAAAGAAGAAGAATAACGGGAGATATTAACCTTCACTCTCTCGAAAGAAGAAGAATAACGGGAGATATTAACCTTCACTCTCTCGAAAGAAGAAGAATAACGGGAGATATTAACCTTCACTCTCTCGATAGAAGAAGAATAACGGGAGATATTAACCTTCACTCTCTCGAAAGAAGAAGAATAACGGGAGATATTAACCTTCACTCTCTCGAAAGAAGAAGAATAACGGGAGATATTAACCTTCACTCTCTCGAAAGAAGAAGAATAACGGGAGATATTAACCTTCACTCTCTAGAAAGAAGAAGAATAACGGGAGATATTAACCTTCACTCTCTAGAAAGAAGAAGAATAACGGGAGATATTAACCTTCACTCTCTCGAAAGAAGAATAATAACGGGAGATATTAACCTTCACTCTCTCGAAAGAAGAAGAATAACGGGAGATATTAACCTTCACTCTCTCGAAAGAAGAAGAATAACGGGAGATATTAACCTTCACTCTCTCGAAAGAAGAACAATAACGGGAGATATTAACCTTCACTCTCTAGAAAGAAGAAGAATAACGGGAGATATTAACCTTCACTCTCTAGAAAGAAGAAGAATAACGGGAGATATTAACCTTCACTCTCTAGAAAGAAGAAGAATAACGGGAGATATTAACCTTTACTCTCTCGAAAGAAGAAGAATAACGGGAGATATTAACCTTTACTCTCTCGAAAGAAGAAGAATAACGGGAGATATTAACCTTTACTCTCTCGAAAGAAGAAGAATAATGGGAGATATTAACCTTCACTCTCTCGAGAGAAGAAGAATAACGGGAGATATTAACCTTCACTCTCTCGAAAGAAGAAGAATAACGGGAGATATTAACCTTCACTCTCTCGAAAGAAGAAGAATAACGGGAGATATTAACCTTCACTCTCTCGAAAGAAGAAGAATAACGGGAGATATTAACCTTCACTCTCTGGAAAGAAGAAGAATAAGGGGAGATATTAACCTTCACTCTCTCGAAAGAAGAAGAATAACGGGAGATATTAAGCTTCACTCTCTCGAAAGAAGAAGAATAACGGGAGATATTAACCTTCACTCTCTCGATAGAAGAAGAATAACGGGAGATATTAACCTTCACTCTCTCGAAAGAAGAAGAATAACGGGAGATATTAACCTTCACTCTCTCGAGAGAAGAAGAATAACGGGAGTTATTAACCTTCACTCTCTCGATAGAAGAAGAATAATGGGAGATATTAACCTTCACTCTCTCGAAAGAAGAAGAATAACGGGAGATATTAACCTTCACTCTCTAGAAAGAAGAAGAATAACGGGAGATATTAACCTTCACTCTCTCGAAAGAAGAAGAATAACGGGAGATATTAACCTTCACTCTCTCGAAAGAAGAAGAATAACGGGAGATATTAACCTTCACTCTCTCGAAAGAAGAAGAATAACGGGAGATATTAACCTTCACTCTCTCGATAGAAGAAGAATAACGGGAGATATTAACCTTCACTCTCTCGAAAGAAGAAGAATAACGGGAGATATTAACCTTCACTCTCTCGAAAGAAGAAGAATAACGGGAGATATTAACCCTCACTCTCTCGAAAGAAGAAGAATAACGGGAGATATTAACCTTCACTCTCTCGAAAGAAGAAGAATAACGGGAGATATTAACCTTCACTCTCTCGAAAGAAGAAGAATAACGGGAGATATTAACCTTTACTCTCTAGAAAGAAGACGAATAACGGGAGATATTAACCTTCACTCTCTAGAAAGAAGAAGAATAACGGGAGATATTAACCTTTACTCTCTAGAAAGAAGACGAATAACGGGAGATATTAACCTTCACTCTCTCGAAAGAAGAAGAATAACGGGAGATATTAACCTTCACTCTCTCGAAAGAAGAAGAATAACGGGAGATATTAACCTTCACTCTCTGGAAAGAAGAAGAATAACGGGAGATATTAACCTTCACTCTCTCGATAGAAGAAGAATAACGGGAGATATTAACCTTCACTCTCTCGAAAGAAGAAGAATAACGGGAGATATTAACCTTCACTCTCTCGAGAGAAGAAGAATAACGGGAGTTATTAACCTTCACTCTCTCGATAGAAGAAGAATAATGGGAGATATTAACCTTCACTCTCTCGAAAGAAGAAGAATAACGGGAGATATTAACCTTCACTCTCTAGAAAGAAGAAGAATAACGGGAGATATTAACCTTCACTCTCTCGAAAGAAGAAGAATAACGGGAGATATTAACCTTCACTCTCTCGAAAGAAGAAGAATAACGGGAGATATTAACCTTCACTCTCTCGAAAGAAGAAGAATAACGGGAGATATTAACCTTCACTCTCTCGATAGAAGAAGAATAACGGGAGATATTAACCTTCACTCTCTCGAAAGAAGAAGAATAACGGGAGATATTAACCTTCACTCTCTCGAAAGAAGAAGAATAACGGGAGATATTAACCCTCACTCTCTCGAAAGAAGAAGAATAACGGGAGATATTAACCTTCACTCTCTGGAAAGAAGAAGAATAAGGGGAGATATTAACCTTCACTCTCTCGAAAGAAGAAGAATAACGGGAGATATTAAGCTTCACTCTCTCGAAAGAAGAAGAATAACGGGAGATATTAACCTTCACTCTCTCGATAGAAGAAGAATAACGGGAGATATTAACCTTCACTCTCTCGAAAGAAGAAGAATAACGGGAGATATTAACCTTCACTCTCTCGAGAGAAGAAGAATAACGGGAGTTATTAACCTTCACTCTCTCGATAGAAGAAGAATAATGGGAGATATTAACCTTCACTCTCTCGAAAGAAGAAGAATAACGGGAGATATTAACCTTCACTCTCTAGAAAGAAGAAGAATAACGGGAGATATTAACCTTCACTCTCTCGAAAGAAGAAGAATAACGGGAGATATTAACCTTCACTCTCTCGAAAGAAGAAGAATAACGGGAGATATTAACCTTCACTCTCTCGAAAGAAGAAGAATAACGGGAGATATTAACCTTCACTCTCTCGATAGAAGAAGAATAACGGGAGATATTAACCTTCACTCTCTCGAAAGAAGAAGAATAACGGGAGATATTAACCTTCACTCTCTCGAAAGAAGAAGAATAACGGGAGATATTAACCCTCACTCTCTCGAAAGAAGAAGAATAACGGGAGATATTAACCTTCACTCTCTCGAAAGAAGAAGAATAACGGGAGATATTAACCTTCACTCTCTCGAAAGAAGAAGAATAACGGGAGATATTAACCTTTACTCTCTAGAAAGAAGACGAATAACGGGAGATATTAACCTTCACTCTCTAGAAAGAAGAAGAATAACGGGAGATATTAACCTTTACTCTCTAGAAAGAAGACGAATAACGGGAGATATTAACCTTCACTCTCTCGAAAGAAGAAGAATAACGGGAGATATTAACCTTCACTCTCTCGAAAGAAGAAGAATAACGGGAGATATTAACCTTCACTCTCTCGAAAGAAGAAGAATAACGGGAGATATTAACCTTCACTCTCTCGAAAGAAGAAGAATAACGGGAGATATTAACCTTCACTCTCTCGAAAGAAGAAGAATAACGGGAGATATTAACCTTCACTCTCTCGAAAGAAGAAGAATAACGGGAGATATTAACCTTCACTCTCTCGAAAGAAGAAGAATAACGGGAGATATTAACCTTCACTCTCTCGATAGAAGAAGAATAACGGGAGATATTAACCTTCACTCTCTCGAAAGAAGAAGAATAACGGGAGATATTAACCTTCACTCTCTCGAAAGAAGAAGAATAACGGGAGATATTAACCTTCACTCTCTCGAAAGAAGAAGAATAACGGGAGATATTAACCTTCACTCTCTCGAAAGAAGAAGAATAACGGGAGATATTAACCTTCACTCTCTCGAAAGAATAAGAATAACGGGAGATATTAACCTTCACTCTCTAGAAAGAAGAAGAATAACGGGAGATATTAACCTTCACTCTCTAGAAAGAAGAAGAATAACGGGAGATATTAACCTTCACTCTCTAGAAAGAAGAAGAATAACGGGAGATATTAACCTTCACTCTCTAGAAAGAAGACGAATAACGGGAGATATTAACCTTCACTCTCTAGAAAGAAGAAGAATAACGGGAGATATTAACCTTCACTCTCTAGAAAGAAGAAGAATAACGGGAGATATTAACCTTTTCTCTCTAGAAAGAAGACGAATAACGGGAGATATTAACCTTCACTCTCTCGAAAGAAGAAGAATAACGGGAGATATTAACCTTCACTCTCTCGAAAGAAGAAGAATAACGGGAGATATTAACCTTCACTCTCTCGAAAGAAGAAGATTAACGGGAGATATTAACCTTCACTCTCTCGAAAGAAGAAGAATAACGGGAGATATTAACCTTCACTCTCTCGAAAGAAGAAGAATAACGGGAGATATTAACCTTTACTCTCTAGAAAGAAGACGAATAACGGGAGATATTAACCTTCACTCTCTCGATAGAAGAAGAATAACGGGAGATATTAACCTTCACTCTCTCGAAAGAAGAAGAATAACGGGAGATATTAACCTTCACTCTCTCGAAAGAAGAAGAATAACGGGAGATATTAACCTTCACTCTCTCGAAAGAAGAAGAATAACGGGAGATATTAACCTTCACTCTCTAGAAAGAAGAAGAACAACGGGAGATATTAACCTTCACTCTCTAGAAAGAAGAAGAATAACGGGAGATATTAACCTTCACTCTCTCGAAAGAAGAAGAATAACGGGAGATATTAACCTTCACTCTCTCGAAAGAAGAAGAATAACGGGAGATATTAACCTTCACTCTCTCGAAAGAAGAAGAATAACGGGAGATATTAACCTTCACTCTATCGAAAGAAGAATAATAACGGGAGATATTAACCTTCACTCTCTCGAAAGAAGAAGAATAACGGGAGATATTAACCTTCACTCTCTCGAAAGAAGAAGAATAACGGGAGATATTAACCTTCACTCTCTCGAAAGAAGAAGAATAACGGGAGATATTAACCTTCACTCTCTCGAAAGAAGAAGAATAACGGGAGATATTAACCTTCACTCTCTAGAAAGAAGAAGAATATCGGGAGATATTAACCTTCACTCTCTAGAAAGAAGAAGAATAACGGGAGATATTAACCTTCACTCTCTAGAAAGAAGACGAATAATGGGAGATATTAACCTTCACTCTCTAGAAAGAAGAAGAATAACGGGAGATATTAACCTTTACTCTCTCGAAAGAAGAAGAATAACGGGAGATATTAACCTTCACTCTCTCGAAAGAAGAATAATAACGGGAGATATTAACCTTCACTCTCTCGAAAGAAGAAGAATAACGGGAGATATTAACCTTCACTCTCTCGAAAGAAGAAGAATAACGGGAGATATTAACCTTCACTCTCTCGAAAGAAGAAGAATAACGGGAGATATTAACCTTCACTCTCTCGAAAGAAGAAGAATAACGGGAGATATTAACCTTCACTCTCTCGAAAGAAGAAGAATAACGGGAGATATTAACCTTCACTCTCTAGAAAGAAGAAGAATAACGGGAGATATTAACCTTCACTCTCTAGAAAGAAGAAGAATAACGGGAGATATTAACCTTCACTCTCTCGAAAGAAGAAGAATAACGGGAGATATTAACCTTCACTCTCTCGAAAGAAGAAGAATAACGGGAGATATTAACCTTCACTCTCTCGAAAGAAGAAGAATAACGGGAGATATTAACCTTCACTCTCTCGAAAGAAGAATAATAACGGGAGATATTAACCTTCACTCTCTCGAAAGAAGAAGAATAACGGGAGATATTAACCTTCACTCTCTCGAAAGAAGAAGAATAACGGGAGATATTAACCTTCACTCTCTCGAAAGAAGAAGAATAATGGGAGATATTAACCTTCACTCTCTAGAAAGAAGAAGAATAACGGGAGATATTAACCTTCACTCTCTAGAAAGAAGAAGAATAACGGGAGATATTAACCTTCACTCTCTAGAAAGAAGAAGAATAACGGGAGATATTAACCTTCACTCTCTAGATAGAAGACGAATAACGGGAGATATTAACCTTCACTCTCTAGAAAGAAGAAGAATAACGGGAGATATTAACCTTCACTCTCTAGAAAGAAGAAGAATAACGGGAGATATTAACCTTCACTCCCTAGAAAGAAGAAGAATAACGGGAGAAATCGGTGAAGTATACCAGTAAAAGACAGAAATAAAGGCGATAAAACCATTAAGAATATTCAATTAATAAGGAACGTGGAATAATGGATTTAAATTATATATATATATATATATATATATATATATATATATATATATATATATATATATATATATATATATATATATATATATATATATATATGTATATATATATATATATATATATATATATATATATATATATATATATATATATATATATATATATACATATATATATATATAATGTCGTGCCGAATAGGCAGAACTTGCAATCTTGGCTTAAATAGCAACGCTCATCTAGCCATATAGGACAAGCGAAAATTTGTCTATGGAATAATTTTGCCAAAATCATTCTGAACCTAACGAAAAAAATATATTTCACTGTGTTTGTTTAGTATTATATTATTATAAACAAATCTAAAATATATTTAGTTGGGTTAGGCTAAAATAAATTGTTCTTGTTATAATGAGGTTAGGTAAGTTTTCTAAGATTCTTTTGGTGCAAAATTATTTTTTTTTACATTAACATTAATGAAAAAAATATATCTTTAATCGTATAAGAAAAAAATTTCAGAAAGGAATTAATTTCAAAGGAGTTCTTGCTAATTAACCAATTTTACATATTCAGCACGACATATATATATATATATATATATATATATATATATATATATATATATATATATATATATATATATATATATATATATATATAGATATAGGAAAGTATTGGTTCTCAAATAGAGTTCTGGGTGAGTGGATCAATCTCATTCTCATTAGGGTTATTATAACTAAATCACTGGATAGCTTTAAAGATTTGTTTAATAGGGGTTGGGTTTAATTAGAATCCGCTTTACGTGGGTTATTGAGGCTGGTTTCGTGGGCAGATTTTGGAACAGACTTGACAAATATGTGGGTGGGAATGGTTGGAGTTGAGAAGGACATGTCTAGTATGTGAAAACAGGCATGTGAAAACAGTATGTGAAAACAGGCCGTTACTCTTTAAAGTAACGGCCAGGTTTCCATTATCACACAATGTGTGTGTTTGCGAAATAATTCTTCACTGCGGTCTGCTGGTATCAATAGTATAGTGAAACAAGCTGTGTTAAGTGGTGTGCAAGTATAAGCAGAGTTTTGGAAGTGTCTCTGCCTTCAGGTAGATGACTCGCTGCTGGGTCGAGGGTGGAGCAAGAGATGTGAGTAGGGAAGTTGATATTTTTTCTTAATAGCAAATACTGCAGGTTCATCAAAATCCTTTGTATACGGTGTTGGCTGATGTCACCAACAGCCATAATGCATTGACATTCATACTGAAGATCCAGTCAGGAAAATGACTGGATCCTCTCCCTTCCATTGATGTCAGTACAATGCACACTCTAGGACGGAGAAATAAGGGTTTATCCGTAGCCAGAACAACAACATTCCCAAGTGATTTCCAGCAACATAACTGGACTAGGAGTGAATACTTTTATTAAAGTGCATGGCAAGACAGCCTCCAAAAGCTTGCCTGTCTTGTCGCATCCAGCAATTTAAAAAAAATCTTGGGAAAAACATCATTACTAAAATCCAGTCAAGACAATGAGTATTCACAAAACTGAAACTGAACTCACAAACACTGGTAATGAAGCTACTATTGCTGCGAGCAGGATGCTAATGGACTGTTCCTTCTGTGGTGGCCGACCAAATTAAAAATAAGTGTTTGGATATGGTGCCTTTGAACTATATCTGTCTGGAGAGATTTAGGGTAACCAGATATCCACCATTATTTGCTATGTTAGACAGAGTCTGTCTCTCTGCCAGTCTGCTCGTCTGCCTTTCTCTCTGTCTTCCTGTCTGGTTATCTCTTTTGTATGTCTGTCTGTATCTCTCTTTCTCTCTTATACACACATACACACAACAATCTATCCCCCTTAGACCTCTCCATAATCTATCTTTTACTAACCTTCCTAGCCTCTATCAGAATATCCCAGGTCACACAAGTGTATTCCTCTCCCTGACCTCCAGAATATCTGGTTCACTGAAAAATTATATAATTCTTTTAAGGATAAGCAATATACTTCTTGTTAAATTGTATATTACAAATACCTTGCTAACCAGAAAGAATTACATAAGTAAAGTTGAAATTTAGCTTCAGTATCACCTGTATGATTACCTCTATAATTTCTGAAGATAGTTTTGAGGTCAATGTCCTCGCGTCCCGGGTTCAATGCAGGGGGGTCTGTTTAACGGCTTTATCGAAAAAGGTTGTTAATGGTTGCTGGAAATAGTCCATCATAGGCACGACAGCCCGGCTGACCAGAGCTGATTTAGAAACACATCAAGTTCTCGCTTGATGACATTTTACATAAATATCCCGCACGTAAGAGAGTGAAATATATGACTCATCGGTCCGACTTAGACCAATGGCTGGTTAATGATCCATGTCGGACCGAAACGTCGTCATAAAATTCATTCTCCTATGTGCGATCATAAAGTTGTAATGCAATTTAAGTTCCTGGCTAATTTCTTTGCACAATTCTAGGAGAAATTTTCGTCATGGATTTTTCATATTAGAAAACTATCTAAGGCTTCATTTAGTTTCTTTAATGGCTTTTGGTTCGCTGTGTTTCTCCTGGATTTTGTATCATTACATTTCTATAATTATTGTTTTTTATTATTTTTTCTGGAAGGAGAGTTTGAGGTTTGTGATTCTTCCTCTTTGTTTCAATATGAAGCATCTCCCTATTTCTGATTTACATATTCTCTTCTTTTTCTTAATGGAATGTGTCTGGAGTATAACTTCAATGATGACCAAGAAAGTGTACAAAATTTGGGAAACATCATGATGAACACTATCACCAGTCAGTGGATTCATCAGTTCAAAGCAAAGGTTATTTGAAGGTCTTGAAACTTGAGACAGTAAAAGACGAGATAATCAGTCCTTTAACTTACGTGAAGGTGCTCTTCACACAAGTGTTTTATTTATCATCTTGTCAGGATTGTATATCGTTATCGCCACTATAATTAAACTCACCCTCTCGACACAATGTATTTTTGAGTGAAATTGAATTTAAATCAATGTATTTTTGAGTGAAATTGAATTTAAATCACCATAATTGGATAAGTATTCCTCATAAAGCTATATAGAAACCAAGGACCACAGGGCGACCAGCTATATATATAGCATATGGACGAAGTATAGATATAGTACCTATGTTGTTTTACTTTGTATCATATTTTTGTGAATGTTTCGTCAATGTATATATATATACATAATATATAGGAGAAAATTCTCAAACAGCTTCAGGGAGAATCTTGATTTATTATCACACTGGAAGATTCCCACCAAGGCAGGGTGGCCCGAAAAAGAAAAACTTTCACCATCATTCACTCCATCACTGTCTTGCCAGAAGGGTGCTTTACACTACAGTTTTTAAACTGCAACATTAACACCCCTCCTTCAGAGTGCAGGCACTGTACTTCCCATCTCCAGGACTCAAGTCCGGCCTGCCGGTTTCCCTGAATCCCTTCATAAATGTTACTTTGCTCACACTCCAACAGCACGTCAAGTATTAAAAACCATTTGTCTCCATTCACTCCTATCAAACACGCTCACGCATGCCTGCTGGAAGTCCAAGCCCCTCGCACACAAAACCTCCTTTACCCCCTCCCTCCAACCTTTCCTAGGCCGACCCCTACCCCGCCTTCCTTCCACTACAGACTGATACACTCTTGAAGTCATTCTGTTTCGCTCCATTCTCTCTACATGTTCGAACCACCTCAACAACCCTTCCTCAGCCCTCTGGACAACAGTTTTGGTAATCCCGCACCTCCTCCTAACTTCCAAACTACGAATTCACTGCATTATATTCACACCACACATTGCCCTCAGACATGACATCTCCACTGCCTCCAGCCTTCTCCTCGCTGCAACATTCATCACCCACGCTTCACACCCATATAAGAGCGTTGGTACAACTATACTCTCATACATTCCCCTCTTTGCCTCCAAGGACAAAGCTCTTTGTCTCCACAGACTCCTAAGTGCACCACTCACTCTTTTTCCCTCATCAATTCTATGATTAACCTCATCTTTCATAGACCCATCCGCTGACACGTCCACTCCCAAACATCTGAATACGTTCACCTCCTCCATACTCTCTCCCTCCAATCTGATATCCAATCCTTCATCACCTAATCTTTTTGTTATCCTCATAACCTTACTCTTTCCTGTATTCACCTTTAATTTTCTTCTTTTGCACACACTACCAAATTCATCCACCAATCTCTGCAACTTCTCTTCAGAATCTCCCAAGAGCATAGTGTCATCAGCAAAGAGCAGCTGTGACAACTCCCACTTTGTGTGTGATTCTTTATCTTTTAACTCCACGCCTCTTGCCAAGACCCTCGCATTTACTTCTCTTACAACCCCATCTATAAATATATTAAACAACCACGGTGACATCACACATCCTTGTCTAAGGCCTACTTTTACTGGGAAAAAATTTCCCTCTTTCCTACATACTCTAACTTGAGCCTCACTATCCTCGTAAAAACTCTTCACTGCTTTCAGTAACCTACCTCCTACACCATACACTTGCAACATCTCTAACATTGCCCCCCTATCCACCCTGTCATACGCCTTTTCCAAATCCATAAATGCCACAAAGACCTCTTTAGCCTTATCTAAATACTGTTCACTTATATGTTTCACTGTAAATACCTGGTCCACACACCCCCTACCTTTCCTAAAGCCTCCTTGTTCATCTGCTATCCTATTCTCCGTCTTACTCTTAATTCTTTCAATTATAACTCTACCATACACTTTACCAGGTATACTCAACAGACTTATCCCCCTATAATTTTTGCACTCTCTTTTATCCCCTTTGCCTTTATACAAAGGAACTATGCATGCTCTCTGCCAATCCCTAGGTACCTTACCCTTTTCCATACATTTATATATATATATATATATATATATATATATATATATATATATATATATATATATATATATATATATATATATATATATATGTCGTGCCGAATATGTGAAACTGGTGAATTAGCAAGAACTCTTATAAAATTAAGTTCTTTCTGAAATTTTCTCTTATACGTTTAAAGATATATATTTTTTTTCATTAATGTTAATGTAAAAAAAATTAATTTTGCACCAAAAGTATCTTAGAAAACTTACCTAACCTTACTATAACAAGAGCAATTTATTTTAGCCTAACCCAAATAAATATATTTTAAATACGTTTACAGTAATTTAATACTAAACAAACACAATGAAATATATTTTTTTCGTAATGTTTAGAATGATTTTTGCGAAATTATTGCATACACAAATTTTCGCTTGTCCTATATGGCAAGATGAGCCTTGCTTAAAGCCAAGATCGCAAATTCTGCCTATTCGGCACGACATATATATATATGTATATATATGTGTATGTGTATGTGTGTGTGTGTTTGTGTGTGTGTGTGTGTGTGTGTGTGTGTGTGTGTGTGTATGTGTGTGTGTGTGTGTGCGTGCGTGTACTCACCTAGTTGAGGTTGCAGGGGTCGAGTCCGAGCTCCTGGCCCCGCCTCTTCACTGATCGCTACTAGGTCACTCTCCCTGAACCGTGAGCTTTATCATACCTCTGCTTAAAGCTATGTATGGATCCTGCCTCCACTACATCGCTTCCCAAACTATTCCACTTACTACTCTGTGGCTGAAGAAATACTTCCTAACATCCCTGTGATTCATCTGTGTCTTCAACTTCCAACTGTGTCCCCTTGTTACTGTGTCCAATCTCTGGAACATCCTGTCTTTGTCCACCTTGTCAATTCCTCTCAGTATTTTGTATGTCGTCATCATGTCCCCCCTATCCCTCCTGTCCTCCAGTGTCGTCAGGTTGATTTCCCTTAACCTCTCCTCGTAGGGCATACCTCTTAGCTCTGGGACTAGTCTTGTTGCAAACCTTTGCACTTTCTCTAGTTTCTTTACGTGCTTGGCCCCCTCAAGGAAGGTTCCTTGATGTTGGTGAGGGGCTCTTGATTTAGGGAATTGGATCTGTGCTCCAGTTCCCCGAATTAAGCCTGAATGCCTTCCACATCCTCCCCCCAGGCGCTGTATAATCATCCGGGTTTAGCGCTTCCCCCTTGATTATAATAATAATACGTGCTTGGCTAGGTGTGGGTTCCAAACTGGTGCCGCATACTCCAATATGGGCCTAACGTACACGGTGTACAGGGTCCTGAACGATTCCTTATTAAGATGTCTGAATACTGTTCTGAGGTTTGCTAGGCGCCCATATGCTGCAGCAGTTATTTGGTTGATGTGCGCGGTTTATGTGCATGTGTGTGTGTGTGTGTGTGTGTGTGTGTGGTGCCGAATAGGCAGAACTTGCGATCTTGGCTTAAAGTTCTTGCTAATATATATCTTGTTAATATATATATATATATATATATATATATATATATATATATATATATATATATATATATATATATATATATATGTCGTGCCGAATAGGCAGAACTTGCGATCTTGTCTTAAATAGCAACATTCATCTTGCCATATAAGACAAGCGAAAATTTGTGTATGCAATAATTTCGCCAAAATCATTCTGAACCTAATGAAAAAAATATATTTCACTGTGTTTGTTTAGTATTAAATTATTGTAAACAAATCTAAAATATATTTAGTTGGGTTAGGCTAAAATAAATTGCGCTTTTTATAATAAGGTTAGGTAAGTTTTCTAAGATTCTTTTGGTGCAAAGTTAAATTTTTTTACATTAACATTAATGAAAAAATTATATCTTTAAACGTATAAGAGAAAATTTTAGAAAGGACTTAATTTTAAATGAGTTCATGCTAATTGACCAGTTTTACATATTCGGCACATATATATATATATATATATATATATATATATATATATATATATATATATATATATATATATATATATATATATATATATATATATATATATATAATACAAAACAACCACTGTGAAAGAATAGTGAAATTCCAAGCGTTTTCGTGACTTCTCACATTATCAAGGAACTGTTCCTTGCTTGGTGGACTGATAGGGCCTTAGCGTAAGTCTTGCCTCCTTTCTTTCAATTGGGCCCCTCATTTGATAATGGTGTACCTACTTCAGATGCCCTGTCTCCTCTGGGCACTTGCCCTGTACCTCACTTCAGCTTAGTTACCTCATTTTCTAAGGCCCGAAACCTGACTTCTGCAGCTTCAGCTCGTGGCTCCCATTTCTTCTCTGCCTCCATTCTCTTCTCCATTTTTGCAGAAAGCTCGCCTAGTTTGCTTTCCCACTCTTATTCCATCCTTTTACATTGCTCTTTCATTAATTCTTTCCTTCTGGGCCCATCTTCCTCTGATCCCCTGAGTCTACGACTTTCCCTGTATGAGTGTATGTGTACTCGCATATTTGTACTCACCTGTTTGTACTCTCCTTATTGTGGTTGCAGTGGTCGAGATATAGCTCCTGGACCCGCCTCTTCAATTATCGCTTCTAGCTTTACCATACCTCGACTTAAAACTATGTATGGTTCATGCCTCCACTACGTCACTAGCCAGACTATTCCACTTCCTGACAACTCTATGACTAAAGAAATACTTCCTAACATCTCTTTGACTCATCTGAGTCTTCAACTTCCAATTGTGACCCCATGTTTCTGTGCCCCATCTCTGGAACATCCTGTCACTGTCTACCTTGTCAATTCCTTGCAGTATTTTGCATCTCATTATCATGTCTTCCCTAACCCTCCTGTTATCCAGTGTCTTCAGGCCAATTTCCCTTAAGCTTTCTTCGTAGGACATTCCCATTATCTCTGGAACTAACCTTGTTGCAAACCTTTGCACTTTCTCTAATTACTTGACATGCTTGACCAGGTGTGGGTTCCAAACTGGTGCTTCATACACGGTGTACAGTGTCTTGAATGCCTCTTTATTCAGGTGTCGAAACGCTGTTCATAGGTTTGCTAGGCGCCCATATGCTGCAGCAGTTATTTGGTTGATGTGCACCTTAGTAGATATGCTCGGTATGATACCCAAAGATTCTCTTCCTTGAGTGATATTTGTAGCCTTTGGTCTCTCTAGCTTGTTTTCCATCTGCAGTATTCCTTGATCCTCTCCAATCTTCATGGTTTTTTACTTGGTGGGGTTAAACTCCAGGAGCCAGTTGTTGGACCACGCTTGCAGCCTATCCACATCCCTTTGTAGTAATATATGATTCTCATCCGATCGAATTCTCCGCATTAGAAAAGAGGGATACCTCTGATCTAACCCTTCCGTCATGTCATTCACATATGCCAGAAACAGCATCGGCCATAGGACTGACCGTTGTGGAACCCCGCTAGTCACAGGCGCTCACTCTGACACATCGTCACGTACCATCACTCGTTATTTCCTTCCCATCAGGTATTCTCTGATAGATTGTTGTACCTTTTCTGTTATTCCTGTCTTCTCCTCTAGCCGTTGCACTAATCTTTTGTGCGGAGCTGTGTTGAAAGCCTTCTTGCAATCCAAGAAAATGAGACCTACCCACCCCTCTCTCTCCTGTCTTATTTTTGTCACCTTGTCGCAAAGCTCAGTAGGTTTGTGATAAAGGATTTCCCATCTCTGAAACCTTGCTGGTTATCGTGTATAAGCTTATTCATTGCTAGGTGTGTGCGTGTGTGTGTGTGTATGCGTGTATTTTAAGTTAGTTACCATTTGTCAAAGGCACTTGTCGCTAAAATCTGTTTGTGGTTGCAGGGGTCGATTTGTGTGTGTGTGTGAGAGAGAGAGAGAAACTGACTTATCAGAACCCTAAGAACTGACCTGATGGTGAGTGATCTCTGGCTGGTCAAGTTCCTGGTGACGCTCCACCTGGCTGCTGGCTCCCTGGCGTAGCAATTCTCCGTCTGGCATCACTGTAAGGACAAACATGACAAAACTCTCAGTGTACATAGAACATAATGTACACTGGTTAATGGTACAAACGAATCAGGGTGGAAAGCTGAAATATTACTATATTAACTAACGGTGAAGCACTAAACCCTCAGGGACGGTACTGCGCCTACGTTATGGGAGTTGAAGAGGCTTGATTTGTGAAACGGGAAGGCGAAGCCCTTTTCAAAACTCGTTACCAATGTTCAGTATAATAATTACATTGTAGGTTCCTTAGGCCTCACTGAGGCCCTCTTCAGCAAACTGCAAAGTGTACATAAGATTGAAGTTCATTTTCCAGTCAGTTCACATGACCCAAGTCATGGACATAAATGATGCATCTCAGAACAAGGACAGAAGGACGCAGGTTTCTACTGTTCTTGTAAAATTTTGAAAATAGACCATCATGCTATTTTAATCGACTTAATTTTTTACTTATATACATGATTTGTTAATTAAAATTCTTGCTTTAATATTACGATTATTATTATTATTATTATTATTATTATTATTATTATTATTATTATTATTATTATTATTATTATTTTTATTATTATTACTATTTTAATTGTCATTATTACTATTGTTATTATCATTATTATCATTAAATTTCTTGAGAAATGCTAAATCTGTATGGGGTTTCGCATAACTGTAATTGTCAACAAAATATTTTAGGCTTCATTGACACAATACTTTTCTCAAACTCGAAAACATCGATTGACTGAACTCTAAAAAGGGCAAAAAAAAAAATAGTTGGCCCACGAATTCGAAAATGAACGTAAGAAAAGATTCACAAGGAACCAAGAGTTTGGAAAGGATTCTTAATATTTATATATTGATTCCCATAAGCGTATTTACTGTGCCTACTAATCAGTGAAATAAGTCTGCTCTGATTACTAAAGATCGTGGAGAAATAACCATAGCATGTCTAGAAGTAAATACACATAAATCTAAATGGGCTGTGAAAACATGCAATTATTTAATTTTTTTTAACTTGCACTAACTGTGTTACTGTAGACAGCAAGAGCATTTCACCCCTCCATGGAAGATGTGTTCATTGAATACCATATACTTACAAGCCCCTCCCAAGAAGCTCATTACTAGTAAACCCTTCCTTAGATTATTTGTAATTTCTCGTCTAACTAATAGAAAAAATTTAGCACAAGCTATATACACTGATGGATCTAAGCAGGAGTCTACTGGCAGAGCTGCGTCTGCTCTTGTTGCCATCTTCCTAGTTAAGAACAATAGGAACTTTGTTGAGTTAGGGATAAGAATTAACAATTCGGTGTCTACACCGCAAATTGAATTGTTTGCTATCCTAATGGTGCTGAAATTAAGTTAAGACACTGAGCTTGACTATATAATTATTACTGATTCTATGTCATCACTGATGGGTCTTGACTCACATACTGACTCTAACAACATGCTATTTAAAGACAGACGTAGATATTCAGAAATCCGGGAAAAGAGAATTAATGTACAATTGTTATGGATTCCACCACGTATTGGAATACTCCTTCACTATACAGTTGATACGTTAGCTAGAGCACCCAGAAGGAGAACGTAAAATATAACTTTGGTATATCTGTGTCTAGCATTAGGAATAATATTAGGAGAGAAGTAAATAATGAAACTGGATGTTATAGGACTGCAATTAAAAGGCTGAGTAGGTCTACAACCCACTATGATAACATGAACGTAGATAAATACGTTTATGGAGCAACTTGTATTGTGAACAGACTGAGTGATGTTGTAGTGGTCAGGCTTAGTCTTGGTTACAAGTACTTCTGGCAGTTTGGCAGAAACACGTGATGATTAAACCAAATGTAAAGTATGTGGCCAGCCCTGTGGTCACTATCAATAAGTGGACAATTAAGCACTGTGTGTTTAACTGTTCACTTATTGAGGAATATAGAGACAGTGTAATAACTTATGTGACACGTTATATCTTATTATTGAAAATAAGATACCATATATATATATATATATATATATATATATATATATATATATATATATATATATATATATATATATATATATATATATATATATATATATATAAATATATATATATATATATATATATATATATATATATATATATATATATATATATATATATATATATATATATGCTTAATGCTTCAAATGATGATGTAGTTGAAGTTTTAGCAGTAAAGATCAAGAACCAAAATCTAGTCGTTGTGGTAGTCTACAAGCCTCCGGATGCAACGTCCCAACAATTTCAGGAACAGCTGTTGAAAATTGATCACTGTCTGGAAAATCTTCCAGCTCCTGCCCCCAACATCTTGCTCCTGGGGGATTTCAACTTAAGGCATTTAAAATGGAGGAATATAGCAAATAATGTTGTTGCAGTGGAGGCAGCTCAGACGAGAGCTCACACACACGAGCTTTTAAAATCTTTGCATAAAATTCAACTTAAACCAGCAAATAATAGAGCCTACTAGATTGGAGAATACACTGGACCTCATCTTCACTAACAACGATGATCTGATACAAGATGTTACCATATCAGAAACAATATACTCAGATCACAACATAATCGAGGTTCAGACATGTATGCGCGGAGCCCCAGACCGACAAAATGGGATCAGTCACGAGGGAGCCTTCACCATATTCAGCTTCAGTAACAAGAACATAAAGTGGGACCAAGTAAACCAAGACCTATACGATATAAGCTGGGAAGACAGACTAAGCAACACAGACCCCAACTTATGCCTAGAACAGATTAACTCTGTGGCACTCGATGTATGCTCAAGGCATATTCCTTTAAGAAAAAGGAGGAGTAGATATAAAATAGAGACAGGCTCTCCATTTACAGGCGACGGAAAAGAATAACAGAGCGGCTAAAAGAGGCCAATGTACTGTATCTTCAATGCGTAGGGAGTCACTGGTCAGAAAAATAGCAAACATCGAACTAAAGCTAAAGGAATCTTATAGGAATCAGGAATCGCGGGAAAAACTAAAAGCCATAAATGAAATCGAAAGAAACCCAAAGTATTTCTTTTCTTATGCCAAGTCAAAGTCGAGAACAACGTCCAGTATTGGGTCCCTACTTATACGAGATGGGTCCTACACAGATGACAGCAAGGAAATGAGTGAGCTACTCAAGTCCCAATATGACTCAGTTTTTAGCAAGCCGCTAACCAGACTGAGAGTCGAAGATCTAAAGGATTTTTTTTGAGAGAGCCACAGAATTTGGTAAACACAAGCCTATTTGATGTTATCCTGACGCCAAATGACTTCGAACAAGCGATAAATAACATGCCCATGCGCTCTGCCCCTGGGCCAGACTCATGGAACTCCGTGTTCATCAAGAACTGCAAGAAGCCCCTATCACGTGCTTTTAACATCCTGTGGAGAGGGAGCCTGGACACTGGGGTCGTCCCACAGTTACTAAAAACAATAGACATAGCCCCACTCCACAAAGGAGGCAGTAAAGCAATAGCAAAGAACTACAGACCAATAGCACTAACATCCCTTATCATAAAAATCTTTGAAAGGGTCCTAAGAAGCAAGATCGCCGCCCACCTACATACCCATCAATTACACAACCCAGGGCAACATGGGTTTAGAGCAGATCGCTCCTGTGTGTCTCAAATACTGGATCACTACGACTAGGTCCTAGATGCACTAGAAGACAAAAAGAATGCAGATGTAATATATACAGACTTTGCAAAAGCCTTCGACAAGTGTGACCATGGCGTAATAGCGCACAAAATGCGTGCTAAAGGAATAACAGGAAAAGTTGGTGGATGGATCTAAAATTTCCTCACAAACAGAACACAAAAAGTAGTAGTCAACAGAGTAAAGTCTGAGGAGGCTACGGCGAAAAGCTCTGTTCTGCAAGGCATAGTATTCACTCCCATCTTGTTTCTCATCCTCATATCTGACATAGACAGTGATGTCAGCCACAGCACCGTGTCTTCCTTTGCAGATGACACCCGAATCTGCATGGCAGTGTCTTCCACTGCAGACACTGCAAGGCTCCAGGTGGACATCAACCAAATCTTTCAATGGGCTGCAGAAAACAATATGAAGTTCAACGATGAGAAATTTCAATTACTTCGATATGGTAAACATGAGGAAATTAAAACTTCATCAGAATATAGAACAAATTTCTGCCACACAATAGAGTGAAAAACTAACGTCAAGGACCTGGAATTGATCATGCTGGAGGATCTCACCTTCAAGGACAATAACATTGTATAAATCGCATCTGCTAGAAAAATGACAGGATGGATAATGAGAACCTTCAAAACTAGGGATGCCAAGCTCATGATGACACTCTTCAGGTCGCTTGTTGTATCTAGGCTGGAATATTGCTGCACACTAACAACACCATTCAAGGCAGGTGAAATTGCTGACCTAGAAAATGTACAGGGAACCTTCACGGCGCGCATAACGGAGATAAAACACCTCAATTACCGGGAGCGCTTGAAGTTCCTCAACCTGTACTCCCTGGAACGCAGGCGGGAGAGATACATGATTATAAACACCTCGAAAATCCTAGAGGGACTAGTACCAAACTTGCACACGAAAATCACTCTCTACGAAAACAAAAGACTCGGCAGACGATGCAAAATCCCCCCAATGAAAAGCAGGGGTGTCACTAGCACGTTAAAAGAAAACACAATAAGTGTCAAGGTCCCAAGACTGCTCAACTGCCTCCCAGCATACATAAGGGGGATTACCAATAGACCCTTGGCTGTCTTCAAGCAGGCACTGGACAAGTACCTAAAGTCGGTACCTGACCAGCCGGGCTGTGGCTCGTACGTTGGATTACGTGCAGCCAGCAGTAACAGACTGGTTGATCAGGCCCTGATCCTCCATGAGGCCTGGTCACAGACCGGGCCGCGGAGTCGTTGACCCCCGGAACTCTCTTCTGGTAACTCCAGGTATATATATATATATATATATATATATATATATATATATATATATATATATATATATATATATATATATATATATATATATATATATATATATATATATATATATATATGTCGTACTGTATAAGGAAAATTGGTCAATTAGCAAGAACTCATTTAAAATTGCGTCCTTTCTTAAATTTTCTCTTATACCTTTATAGATATATTTTTTCATTTATGTAATGTAAAAAATTAATAATTTTTGTACCAGACGAACCTTAGAAAATTTCGTAAATTTGCTTGTAACTGTAGATATAAATCCAAATGTACTCCTGTTAACCCTTTTGGGACCTAGTTCTTAGGCCTTTCGTCTATCCAAATGTTCTTACGCTATCGACCACATAATGGATATGTGGTGCACAATAAACTAGCCACTTCGGTGGCAAAATCTAATCTAACCAAAGCATGGAATACAGACGTCAGTTAATAGATAATAGCCTGATGACAGACTTCATTGGGAAAGATATCCTCTAAAAAGCATTCTCATCGCAGTGAGAGATTATATGCAATAAAACAATACAGGCAGCAACAATGACACGATAACTATCAATACGTATTTACTTTACAGGAATTTTTCATCAACTAAACGGATTGTCAAGTATATCTCAAATGAAATAGCAGTATTTTTTGTTGGAGGCGCTACGGTAAATGTAGAGGGAAAGAATTCGGGGTCTTGTGTTCTCTTTCTAGGTGCGCCTGTGTCTTGTTGACGAGCATATGGGTCTCCGTGGTACTTCAAGTTGAAACAACATTCAACATTCTCCTGTGACCCAGGAAAAGGATATAGTTCGTGTTTAGATATTTTTGGGTATCACTGAAACCTTCAATCATTCAACATTACCTCCAGAACGAGAAAATATTGAGAGTTCTGATGTTTATAAGTTCTTGTATTTGTGTTTTAATGTTCATAAATTTATTTAAATTAGTGTTTATTATTCATTAAATGATATTTTAGCAAATTTTAGGTTTTCTCACATAGGAAGATGAGAGGAATATGTTCAGTAATGCTAATCATTTTGTGAGTTAATATACTGAAAAAAAATAACTGAGCGGGTACTAGTAATTCTTAATCCATCATTACCTCCTGTGTCATTCATACCACATTAGTGATACTAACTCATCCTTAGCTGATGAACATTGAAACCACTAGAGATATCAACTCAACTTCAGCTGTTGAACAGTGGTTAACCCTGGCTCTTTTTCTGCAACTCGAGACGTTCCTCTCAGAGCTTTTCATCGCCTGTCCGGACTTCCCCCTCACCCGTTATGGGTCATACCTGTGAGTCGAGTTGTTGCTGTTATGTCAAGTGTATAGACATATACACGGTCATACACTGCAGAGACACCATTATGACAAAACACCTCATTGTTAACGATAAGATATCTGAAATCCTCTAGTTGGTTCTGTCACAAACTGTTTTAAAAAGCAATCCTGAACTGTATCAAGAAAGTCACTAGACTCAAGATTTCCTGTCAAATTGTTCCAATCAATTTGTCTAAAGTTAATATCCCCCATTAACACAACATTTTCATATCTAGATGCCTTATGAATTTCGTCCCATAGCAGCTTACCTATCAAGGTTTGGGGGCCTATATATCACACCCAAAATTAATTTTTCATACCCCTCGAGAAACACAGATTCTGTGTCCGATGTTTCTATTCTTATATCATGTCTAACACAACAAGTTCAGTTATCTCTGACATCGAACTCCGCCACCCTTTCTGTTGACCCTATCAGTGCGGAATACTTTATAACCCTTTATGCTGCATTCAGAAGGCATTTCTCTACCCTTCAAGTTGAACCAGGTCTCAGTTATGGCAATAATATCTATATTACCTGCACTTGCGAGTAATCTTAGCTCATCTATCTTATTTCTTAGACTCCTACTATTTGTATAGCAAACCTTTAGGGAGCTAGTCACTCGTTGTCTTCTACTATCTCTCTTTGTTTGTTGATCAATTGCTTTGTCTTTATTAGGAACTTTATTTTGAATATTGTCTTTTAAACATATCTCTGAGGTATCCTGGTAATATCTGCTGTTTCCAACAATAATACTGCAGCCTGATTGTTTCCAACAAACACCCATACCTCTATAATCTATCAGTTTAAAGACCTAGACAAGTCATCAGTGACCCCCTCAATCGAATGGGCTAATGCAACCACTCGAACCCCAGAGAGATGAACCCCATCCCTTGCATACATATCATGTTTGCCATAGAATTTGTCCCAGTTATCAATGAATGGGATTGCAAGTTCCTTGCAGTACCTGTCTAACCAGCAATTTATACCAATTGCCCTAGACATCCATTCACTGCCCACTCCCCTTCTAGGCAAGATGCTACATATGATAGAGATCCCTCCCTCAGACCTGACTACTTCTATGGCTGACCTCTACTTATCCAGTAGCTCATGTCTCCTGCCCTTCCCAATGTCATTTCCACCAGCACTAAGACAGATAATGGGCTTGTTCCCATTACCTGACACAATATTATCCAGCCTCCTGACTATGTCACCAACACCAGCTCCTGGAAGGCACACTGTCTGACTTTTCTATCTGTTACAAAAAGCACGGTCCATATATTATACCTGAGAGTCTCCCACAATCAAAATATTCTTACCTTGATTAGCAGGGGAGTCAGAGGTACCTTTAACCTCACTAACCACTGAAGTACACTCGTCTTGGAGAACAGAGAATCGATTTCCTACCTTCACATCTTCTTTATTAACCCTCCTTATCTTCCTTCTTCCTGAACCGTGAACCACTTGCCACTTAAAGCGGCTGCCGCTCTCACTGGTGGTAACCATTTCCTCCTTACCAGCAACATCTATTTCACATTCACTGCTAAACACATCTAGGTGAAGCTTCAGCCTCCTATTTTCCTCCTGAAGAATTAGAACTTCATTTTTCAACACTTTAAGCTGAGATTTTAAAACACTACAACAAGCCATGGTGCTAGGTAACACCCCACGCTAATACCCAGACAGCTCAGGACAGGTATGACCACACTGGCAATAATGCCAGTGGGGTCTCACAAAGAGCCACTGTGACTTCTACAACTCTGTTTTTTTTTTTTTTTTTGTGCACTACGGCTCACAGGTTAAGCTGCGGGTGCATAATAAACTAGCCAGTCAGACGATACAACTAAACGCTCAGTCAGACACGGTCAAGAAACCTGTGTATTGTTTCAACGCAAAGAAAGCACAATACTCAATCCACTTTAACTGCGTCAACATCATTTACAAACTGGAACACCCATACAAAGGAAAATCAGTCGAAGCAACACAAATTGAAAGAATACCGAAATTTAAGTATGCATAAAAAAAAAGACAACAAAACACGGAATTTAATTAGGCACCACCGAGCAGCTCACAGAAAGCTCAATTCAGTGTTTCCCAGAAAATCCAACAATGTTATATAAGGCGAAGCTAAAATGAAAAATCACTTCCCCGGCAACACTGTCAACACATAAGAACATAAGAACATAAGAACGAAGGAACACTGCAGCAGGCCTACTGGCCCATGCGAGGCAGGTCCAAGTCTCCTACCAGCTTAAGCCAATGCACCCAAACTAGTCAGGTCAGGTCACCTTGACTTAAGGGAGGAACACGGCAACCGACCTGGTAGCACAAGCTATCAGGTCCAACTCACACCCACCCACATCCACTCATGTATTTATCCAACCTATTTTTAAAACTACACAACGTTCTGGCCTCTATAACTGTACTTGGGAGTTTGTTCCACTCATCCACAACTCTATTACCAAACCAGTACTTTCCTATATCCTTCCTGAATCTGAATTTTTCCAACTTAAAACCATTGCTGCGAGTCCTGTCTAGGCTAGATATTTTCAGCACACTATTTACATCCCCTTTATTTATTCCTGTCTTCCATTTATACACCTCAATCATATCCCCCCTAATTCTACGTCTTTCTAGAGAGTGCAGATTCAGGGCCCTTAGTCTATCCTCATAGGGAAGGTTTCTGATACATGGGATCAACTTTGTCATCCTCCTTTGTACATTTTCCAGAGCATTTATATCCATTCTGTAATACGGTGACCAAAACTGTGCAGCATAATCTAAATGAGGCCTAACCAAGGATGTATAGAGTTGAAGAACAACCTGAGGACTCTTATTATTTATGCTTCTTGATATGAAGCCAAGGATTCTATTAGCTTTATTGCGAACACTTATGCACTGTTGTCTTGGTTTCAGATTACTGCTAACCAGAACTCCTAAATCTTTTTCGCAATCCGTAATATTAAGATCTACATTATTTAGTTTATATGTGGCATGGTTATTGTCCTGTCCAACATTTAGAACTTTGCATTTGTCTATATTAAACACAACTTCTCGTCCGCAGAAAAATGTCAGTCCTTAGCAGATACACAGAATGTTGATGACACAAGAATCTCCACCTTGCCTCAACTACAAGAATAAACACTCACACACACACACATATATATATATATATATGTATATATATATATATATATATATATATATATATATATATATATATATATATATATATATATATATATATCATGTCGTGCAGAATATGTAAAACTTGCGATCTTGGCTTAAACAACAACGTTCATCTTGCCATATAAGACAATCACATATTAGTGTATGCAATAATTTAGTAAAAATCATTCTGAACCCAACAAAAAAATATATATTTCATTGTGTTTGTTTAGTATTAAATTATTGTAAACGTATCTAAAATATATTTATTTGGATTAAGCTAAAATAAATTGCTCTTGTTATAATAAGGTTAGGTAAGTTTTCTAAGATTCTTTTGGTGCAAAATTATAATTTTTTACATTAACATTAATGAAAAAATATATCTTTAAACGTATAAGAGAAAATTTTAGAAAGGACTTACTTTTAAATGAGTTCTTGCTAATTGACCAGTTTTACATATTCGGCACGACATTTTATATATATATATATATATATATATATATATATATATATATATATATATATATATATATATATATATATATATAGGGAGGTACCACCTCTAGAACTTTACCGGAGACCCTCATCCTCAGAGAAGACAATAAACGTACCTCAGGGAAAGCTCAAGGTTCTCCCCGGAGCTGTTTGAATATTTTCTTCTTCTACCCCCTATATTTTACATTATATGTGAACTTTATTAATAGGCAGAATACATTGACAGAAAACACAGACATGAATACATTAGTACAATGTATCAAAGATAATGAATCTCCTCCAGCTCCTCCGAAGTCGGACGCGAGCCAAGTATGCAGCATACATTTCTCCTCTGGATGGCCACGCTGAAGTGTTGGCACATGAAAGTGGCTGCTCTTGGGTCCCTGGTGGTGTCGACGAGTCTGAAACCCAGTTCTTTAAGGAAACGTGTGTCATTTTTTCCCTATGATCCCAAGGTTTCTGATCCCACTGGGGAAAATTGATACTGTTGGCTTATGTCCCAGTACTTGCTGATCTTGTACTCCTCCCTGTGGTCAGCAGCTCCTCCCTGTCGCCCGACACTGTGATGGATGTAGGTGTCAGCCAGCATCGACACACAAGTATAGTCCCATTCTTCCATGGATAAATGGTGATCCCGTTGGGGTGGTTTGCTGGGTTGTGGGTACTGTTGACTGCTAGTGATCGGGGCTCTCTCTCAGCTAGGCATCCAGCTGTAGCAAGGCTTCTCTATATGATGTCGTTGACTTCATTGTGTCTTGAGTGCCAGCCCTTGATTTTGGAGCAGTTAAGACCATGTAGACCACATTGGCAGGCTTGTGCATAGCCGCAAATACACGTGTGAACTGGGGCAGCAAGGCAGAGAGCCACTGCAGTAAGGAAGGTCTTAGGGTTGAGAAGTGTTCCCATTGCCGAAATGGAAACTGTTTGTAGGAAGTCCCCGGAGTGATGTGCACCCACAGCTTGGAAATGGGTAGTCTCCCTGTTTAATGTTAGAGCCCTAAGCATGTTGGCAAGCACCTTTTCAGGGATGGGGCCATCCCAATTGGACTGTAAGCCAGTGCTGCACTAGGTTTCGGTCTTGGAGCAGCAAAAATCTCCCATTCAGTGATGGCACTGGCTTAGCTAGGGCCCTGTATTCCTGCTGAGTCACTGAGGTTGTCTGGAAAAATTTGTTTTATTAACTTATTTGATGCTATGTAAAAGGATAGGAAAGCTGGTAGGGCCATCTGGGAGGATTTGCGTACTCCCAGCCTCCGAAGACTGACCATATACAGATGGCTGGTCTAGTGGAGAGAGTGAGAAAAGAGCGAAATTCAAAGCGCGTTCGTGACTTCTCACATTATCAAGGAACTATAAAAATATAAGGACGAGACTACACCTCGCTGCCACCCCCAACCTTCCCCCGCAACAACACCTGCCTCATGATGATGATGCTGGTAGGTAGTCAGTGATCCGAGAAACACCTTATATTCAACCCAAAAATTTGTCTAATGTATCTTAAATTCTTCCCAAATTTTATTAATTGTAAAGGAATCCAATTTATATAAACCAAAGAAATATTCATTTTATTTTCAAGAGTACTTTATATAAAACATGATTCAATATATATATATATATATATATATATATATATATATATATATATATATATATATATATATATATATATATATATATATATATATATATATATTTTTATCACACTGGCCGATTCCCACCAAGGCAGGGTGGCCCGAAAAAGAAAAACTTTCACCATCATTCACTCCATCACTGACTTGCCAGAAGGGTGCTTTACACTACAGTTTTTAAACTGCAACATTAACACCCCTCCTTCAGAGTGCAGGCACTGTACTTCCCATCTCCAGGACTCAAGTCCGGCCTGCCGGTTTCCCTGAACACCTTCATAAATGTTACTTTGCTCACACTCCAACACCACGTCAAGTATTAAAAACCATTTGTCTCCATTCACTCCTATCAAACACGCTCACGCATGCCTGCTGGAAGTCCAAGCCCCTCGCACACAAAACCTCCTTTACCCCCTCCCTCCAACCTTTCCTAGGCCGACCCCTCCCCCTCCTTCCTTCCACTACAGACTGATACACTCTTGAAGTCATTCTGTTTCGCTCCATTCTCTCTACATGTCCGAACCACCTCAACAACCCTTCCTCAGCCCTCTGGACAACAGTTTTGGTAATCCCGCACCTCCTCCTAACTTCCAAACTACGAATTCTCTGCATTATATTCACACCACACATTGCCCTCAGACATGCTTCACACCCATATAAGAGCGTTGGTAAAACTATACTCTCATACATTCCCCTCTTTGCCTCCAAGGACAAAGTTCTTTGTCTCCACAGACTCCTAAGTGCACCACTCACTCTTTTCCCCTCATCAATTCTATGATTCACCTCATCTTTCATAGACCCATCCGCTGACACGTCCACTCCCAAATATCTGAATACATTCACCTCCTCCATACTCTCTCCCTCCAATCTGATATTCAATCTTTCATCACCTAATCTTTTTGTTATCCTCATAACCTTACTCTTTCCTGTATTCACCTTTAATTTTCTTCTTTTGCATATATATATATATATATATATATATATATATATATATATATATATATATATATATATATATATATATATATATATATATATATATATATATATGTCGTGCCGAATAGGCAGAACTTGCGATCATGGCTTAAATAGCAACGCTCATCTTGCCATATAGGACAAGTGAAAATTTGTGTATGCAATAATTTCGCCAAAATCATTCTGAACCTAACGAAAAAAATATATTTGATTGTGTTTGTTTAGTATTAAATTATTGTAAATGTATTTAAAATATATTTAGTTGCGTTAGGCTAAAATGAATTTTTTTTTTGTCATAATAAGGTTAGGTAAGTTTTCTAAGATTCTTTTGGTGCAAAATTAAAAATTTTTACATTAACATTAATGAAAAAAATATATCTTTAAACGTATAAGAGAAAATTTCAGAAAGGACTTAATTTTAAATGAGTTCTTGCTAATTGACCAGTTTTACATATTCGGCACGACATATATATATATATATATATATATATTATTAACGGAACTGCGGCTTATAGCCACCTTTTTCTCAAGAGGGGAAACTACTCTCATTTCCAACACCAACACTCCTCTCCAATACAAACACTCCTTTCCAACAACAACACTCCTCTCCAACACCAGGTCTCCTCTCCAACACCAGGTCTCCTCTCCAACACCAGGTCTCCTCTCCAACACCAGGTCTCCTCTCCAACACCAGGTATCCTCTCCAACACCAGCTCTCCTCTCCAACACCAGCTCTCCTCTCCAACACCAGCTCTCCTCTCCAACACCAGCTCTCCTCTCCAACACCAGCTCCGCTTCTCAGTACAGGTTTCTTTCTCCAGCACCAAGAGGGAAACTGCTAGAAAACAGAAACTGCTGGAAAACAGAAACTGCTAGAAAACAGAAACTGCTAGAAAACAGAATCTGCTAGAAAACAGAAATGGCATGGGAATGCAGGACTCGATTCTGCGTTCCCATGCGCGGCCCTGTGAGAACTGAACAAAGTATGCATCACTCTCTCCACTAGACCAACAATCCTTAAACACCAGGTGCTCAGCAGTTCTGAGTGTGCTTTCCCTGATGTAAGAACATCCGTGGCCGTGGAGCCTCAGAATAATTTCAGTTTCATCCTGTTTGGTTTACCAGCCTTCACGAGCAGTCTGTATATCAATGAAATCACGAAACAAGTTATTTTGAATCATTAACAGAGCTGCGGCTCGGCCACGACTCGATCCTGCGTTCTTCGTTCAGTTCTCACAGCGTAGGGCATGAGAACGCAGGATTGAGTCCTGTATTCCCATGCCATTTCTGTATTCCTGTTGTCTTTTTTTTCTAGTTGTTTCCCTTCTTGGGAAATAGGTGGCTATAACGTCTCTTTGTGCTGGAGAAAGAAACCTGTGCTGAGAAGCAGAGCTGGTGTTGGAGAGGAGTGTTGGTGTTAGAAAGAAGAACTTGTGTTGGAGACCTGGTGTTGGAGAGGAGAGCTGGTGTTGAAAAGGAGATCTGATGCTGGAGAGGAGAGTTGGGGTAGGAGAGGAGTGCTGGGGTAAGAAATGAGTGCTGGGGTAAGAGAGGAGTGCTGGGACTGATGAGTGCTGGTGCTGGAGAGTGCTGGTGCTAAAGAGTGTTGGTGTTCAAGAGTGCTGGTGTCGAAGAGTGCTTTGTAGATGAATGGTTCAGAGAACCGACATGTTGATAAATTAGACACATGTGCAACTCTTGGGTATCTTTATTGAAGAAACGTTTCGCCACACAGTGGCTTCATGAGTCCATACATAGGAGAAACTTGAAGAACAGGAGGAGAATGAGGTAATCAGTCCCTCAACCTTGAGTCGATGTGTTCAGTCCATCAATCTTGAGTAGAATACGGCAGATGAGCGGAGAAGCAGCTTATAAACCGTATGGCAGGAGAGGTGTAGCAGTCATAGGTAGTGTCACATTTGTTCAATGTGGAAGTAGGTTGTGCCCAAGAATTAGGCAAGCGAAGAATTCCTAAGTATTAAGATCCCAAGAAGTTGCAGTGTCTGACAGGTTTGTAGATGAATGGTTCAGAGAACCGACATGTTGATAAATTAGACACATGTGCAACTCTTGGGTATCTTTATTGAAGAAACGTTTTGCCACACAGTGGCTTCATCAGTCCATACATAGGAGAAACTTGAAGAACAGGAGGAGAATGAGGTAATCAGTCCCTCAACCTTGAGTCGATGTGTTCAGTCCATCAATCTTGAGTAGAATACGGCAGATGAGCGGAGAAGCAGCTTATAAACCGTATGGCAGGAGAGGTGTAGCAGTCATAGGTAGTGTCACATTTGTTCAATGTGGAAGTAGGTTGTGCCCAAGAATTAGGCAAGCGAAGAATTCCTAAGTATTAAGATCCCAAGAAGTTGCAGTGTCTGACAGGTTTGTAGATGAATGGTTCAGAGAACCGACATGTTGATAAATTAGACACATGTGCAACTCTTGGGTATCTTTATTGAAGAAACGTTTCGCCACACAGTGGCTTCATCAGTCCATACATAGGAGAAACTTGAAGAACAGGAGGAGAATGAGGTAATCAGTCCCTCAACCTTGAGTCGATGTGTTCAGTCCATCAATCTTGAGTAGAATACGGCAGATGAGCGGAGAAGCAGCTTATAAACCGTATGGCAGGAGAGGTGTAGCAGTCATAGGTAGTGTCACATTTGTTCAATGTGGAAGTAGGTTGTGCCCAAGAATTAGGCAAGCGAAGAATTCCTAAGTATTAAGATCCCAAGAAGTTGCAGTGTCTGACAGGTTTGTAGATGAATGGTTCAGAGAACCATTTTATCAACATGTCTGTTCTCTGAACCATTCATCTACAAACCTGTCAGACACTGCAACTTCTTGGGATCTTAATACTTAGGAATTCTTCGCTTGCCTAATTCTTGGGCACAACCTACTTCCACATTGAACAAATGTGACACTACCTATGACTGCTACACCTCTCCTGCCATACGGTTTATAAGCTGCTTCTCCGCTCATCTGCCGTATTCTACTCAAGATTGATGGACTGAACACATCGACTCAAGGTTGAGGGACTGATTACCTCATTCTCCTCCTGTTCTTCAAGTTTCTCCTATGTATGGACTGATGAAGCCACTGTGTGGCGAAACGTTTCTTCAATAAAGATACCCAAGAGTTGCATATGTGTCTAATTTATCAACATGTCGGTTCTCTGAACCATTCATCTACAAACCTGTCAGACACTGCAACTTCTTGGGATCTTAATACTTAGGAATTCTTCGCTTGCCTAATTCTTGGGCACAACCTACTTCCACATTGAACAAATGTGACACTACCTATGACTGCTACACCTCTCCTGCCATACGGTTTATAAGCTGCTTCTCCGCTCATCTGCCGTATTCTACTCAAGATTGATGGACTGAACACATCGACTCAAGGTTGAGGGACTGATTACCTCATTCTCCTCCTGTTCTTCAAGTTTCTCCTATGTATGGACTGATGAAGCCACTGTGTGGCGAAACGTTTCTTCAATAAAGATACCCAAGAGTTGCACATGTGTCTAATTTATCAACATGTCGGTTCTCTGAACCATTCATCTACAAACCTGTCAGACACTGCAACTTCTTGGGATCTTAATACTTAGGAATTCTTCGCTTGCCTAATTCTTGGGCACAACCTACTTCCACATTGAACAAATGTGACACTACCTATGACTGCTACACCTCTCCTGCCATACGGTTTATAAGCTGCTTCTCCGCTCATCTGCCGTATTCTACTCAAGATTGATGGACTGAACACATCGACTCAAGGTTGAGGGACTGATTACCTCATTCTCCTCCTGTTCTTCAAGTTTCTCCTATGTATGGACTGATGAAGCCACTGTGTGGCGAAACGTTTCTTCAATAAAGATACCCAAGAGTTGCACATGTGTCTAATTTATCTACCCAAGTATACATAAACAACATAACTGACAGGTAACCTGTACCCAAGCATACATAAGCAACATATCTGACAGGTAACCTGTACCCAAGTATACATAAACAACATAACTGACAGGTAACCTGTACCCAAGCATACATAAGCAACATAACTGACAGGTAACCTGTACCCAAGTATACATAAGCAACATAACTGACAGGTAACCTGTACCCAAGTATACATAAGCAACATAACTGACAGGTAACCTGTACCCAAGTATACATAAGCAACATAACTGACAGGTAACCTGTACCCAAGCATACATAAGCAACATAACTGACAGGTAACCTGTACCCAAGTATACATAAGCAACATAACTGACAGGTAACCTGTACCCAAGTATACATGAGCAACATAACTGACAGGTAACCTGTACCCAAGTATACATAAGCAACATAACTGACAGGTAACCTGTACCCAAGTATACATAAGCAACATAACTGACAGGTAACCTGTACCCAAGTATACATAAGCAACATAACTGACAGGTAACCTGTACCCAAGTATACATGAGCAACATAACTGTGTCAGTACTGTCAACCCATCGTCTTAATAGTCGTAATTCTGACTGTTTATAACAATCAAAACGTCACTGTTGGTGAGAGATTTATCAGTAGATTAGTCAAACAGATTTTCTCTATCTTCCTCTTCAGCAAGTTTCTCCAGTTACGTTATTTACAGTATTTTGGGTAACGTTTGATTAGGTTTAATTAGGTTAAGTTAAATAAGGTTACATTGCCGTCAATCAATAGACATTAATTATAATATCCAGCAATGTAAATAAATGAAATATAAAATGAAGGTGTTGAAAATTTTATTTTTCGAAATGTTAATACTAAACGAGGATGCATCGAGCACACTAGTCAGAACAATCAATTATTGTTTAAAACTCGTGAACAGTCATCCATTTGACTGTCTTAGTGTGTGTAAATGATGTTATTAACAAGAATGGCTAAAGTACCACCAGTTGCTCCTCTGAAACCCCTCAAGGAAGGTTCCTTGATGTTGGTGAGGGGCTCTTGATTTAGGAAATTGGATCTGTGCTCCAGTTCCCCGAATTAAGCCTGAATGCCTTCCACATCCCCCCCCCCAGGCGCTGTATAATCCTCCGGGTTTAGCGCTTCCCCTTGATTATAATAATAATAATGCTCCTCTGAACTAGGTACACTTCAGGGAAATGACCGTAGCTTCACTCAGAATAAAAGAGCACTATAGCAATACACAACCCGTACATAGGAGCATAACCTAACATCGTCAAAAGGTTCATTCTCCTGTGCGCCGGTTATTTGCGTATTACCTTCATTCTCTTCAATGCATTGATGTACGGTATTCGTCGCCGCACAAGACAACAAGGATGTCAAATGATGTCTACATATTTGCTAAAACTTAAAATAACAACAAGCTCTTTTCGACAACCTCTTCTCGACAAGCTCTTCTCGACAAGCTCTTCTCGGCAAGCTCTTCTCGACAAGCTCTTCTCGACAAGCTCTTCTCGACAAGCTCTTCTCGACAAGCTCTTCTCGACAAGCTCTTCTCGACAAGCTCTTCTCGACACCTGTACAGCCGGAATCAATGAATGTAGGTTCGTTATTTTCTTATAATAGACCAGAGGTTATTAACCGGGGGTATGAGAACCAAATAATAGAGGAATGAGACTAGATCTCTCACAATTAAAAAAAAAAAACAGTTCTTGTTAGATTAAAATAAACTAATCACCTGTTTTGTTCCTAGCTATCCATGTGTAAAGTAAAACCAAGATATTGAAATCTTTTAAAATCATACTGGTACCTAATAGGACTCGTGATGAGGTTGATTTCGACAGTCTGGTGAAGGGGGCAAACGGGGCAATCCATTAAGGGTCTGTAATCGTGAAAAGGTTCCGATACCCTGCACTAGACTATTCTCATTTCTTAATGTCAACACTACGATTATCACCTCTCAAATTAATAACACTATTACATAAGGCTGTAATTCATATAACATCGGGGAGAAAGAATAAACAGTAATATTATTAAATGTAAACTTACACTGCAAAATAACTGTATCAAAAACTTTGATAAAAAGGTTAAGTAAGCAAGGCTATTCTACGTAAAATTTGTCAGATATCTGTTTTTTTTATCTAAGTTCAGTAAACACTTAATTTTCCTTGCACTACGTATTCCTAACAATGTACAAGTGATACATTGCTTTATGACAGCGTCAGCAACTCCAGCTCACAGTTTATATATTAATTAACTGAAGGCAAGTACTGCATCTTCGCTAATTAGGCAAATAACCAATATGTGCATCAGAAAAGTCCTCTCTCTACTCTAATGAACGGATTACATATATAATTGATATTAAGATGATAAATGAGAATCAATTGCTACTTAAAACAATTCAAAAACCTTTGATAATTTATTGCCCAATTAATATCATGGTACAGACCAGAAGGTACAGACCAGAGGGTCACAGGGCCCTCTACAGCAGCCTGAAAAAACTCATAAGTAATAAGTGTTCAGAGATTATTTACGTCAAATTAAATAACGATTTCAACTTAACTCTAATATTGGTAGCTAATATACTTAAAATTGTAAAACACTCAGTGATGGATGATTTTTGTGACTCCACGCTCAAGAGGAGTATAATAATAAGTATTAAAAAATGTCTAAATGGTGCTGAGAACAAAGGCTTTCATGTTTCATTTGTTTAGATAATATCCCATATGGGAACTAGCTATCACGATAGTACAAAAAAGGAAGCTAAATCTGCATGTGTCAGGCCGGCGTTAGAACTACAGTTTCATACCCATTGTTAAAACCATTTTGCTGGAAGATATCAACTCTGATAGACATGAAGTTATATATACTGATACACCTGATAGCTTTAGCATCAAGCATCATGAACTGTCCAGATAAAAATCTACGTGTATGGAGAACATGAAACGTGCATCAGGTTATCTTACCGAGTGATTACGAAGATCAAGATATCGTTACCTGTTGAAACTAAAACCATATACTACAAGTGAATCTCCTAATCATTCTTATTTCAAATGTGAGCTCTGAGAAAAGGAGCAGGAACACGACCTTCAAAGTTTCCAGTTGTCACTGACGTCATGTAGAATGGAATGAGGCATTTATATGATTGGAAACACTTCATCTACTTTATGTTGCTTGAGGATATCCTCACTGTTCTGGCAAAATTTAGCATAATAACTACATGTTAAGTTATATGCATAGTGTTCTTTGTAAATTACACGTAATCATTTTTGTGTACATAGATCCTAGGATCTTACCTTTTATAGGTCATTCATACACTATTTAACCCATGTGAAGTTCTAAACTGCCATTGTAAATGTTATCTTTATTATAAACACAAGTTAAATTACCATTCTTCTTGCCTTCCAGCTCTCTATTACATCACCTATCTCATGTATACAATACAAACTCTAATCCTCCCACCAGTTCGTGTCGTCTCGGAAAATATTCTTCACCGTTAAGATAATCATAATTTTCAAGCTGAATTCAAAAATATAAAATATTTGTTCCTGTATACTGTTTTGATTTATTGAATGTATTTGCATCAACAATTATTCTGTTGCATGAATGTATTCAAAGCACACTAGCATAGCGATCTAGTCTGGCCTTGCTAAAAATTAATGTAACATAATGTAGTCTAAATTTATTGTTGAGCGTCAGTGATTTGTCTTTGTATCGTGATCCTCAAACTGGTTGTCGCATTTTTAATGTAACAATGAATTTATACACGATATGTATATATTAATTTGTTTGAAGGTATATATATATATATATATATATATATATATATATATATATATATATATATATATATATATATATATATATAAACAGTTTTATTTTTCTCTCTCTGTGATGATTATATCTTCATAGCTTATATTTTAAATGTCTGAAGGATAGATTATCCTGAGAGATGGTGATTATCAAGAAATATCACCTCCAGCTCTGTTGGAACAAACCACTGCAGCTACCGTAGCTACTGAATGCATGACGGATTTCCTAATCTCCTTACTGAAATCTCTCAGCTCAGGTTGACAGATTTACCTACCTGTTTGCCAAAACCCATCCTGTAGGATGAAATACAACAGAAACACGTAAGCAACTATTCACATCTTAAAGCTATAATACACTTGATGGAAGCAAACTGTGAATCCACCTAATTTTATTCAGCTAAACAAAAGCATCTCCCTCTCTTTTGTCATCTCTAACACTTACTCCACAACTAGCACTATAACGACAACTAGCATCTACAGTATTCTTCCTTCAGCAATAATGCAAATCAGATGATTAATGCGAGTTTGAGCATATCTCAAGATTTTTTGTTATTCACGTTAGGTTAGGCAAAATTCGTCAGGAAACGCTAGGTTTTCCTGAAAGGGGTCTCAGCTTACACAGTGAGGTCCGTGGTTCGATGCCGGTACGGGTGGAAACTTTAGGACGTGTTTCCTTAAGACACTTGTTGTCGTTGTTCACCAAGTAGTAAAACAGGTACCCGGGTGCTAGTCAACTGGTGTGGGTCGCATCCTCGGGGCAAAATTGACCTAATTTTCCCAGAATGCTCTGCATAACCAGCAGCTTTCTATACAGTAGTATGCCATTGATGTCAGCTAGGACTCTGTACCTTCTACATGTACATAGAAATAAATATTATTATTAATTTTAACAGAGGCCTTCCACTGGCTTACCAGTCCACCCTTTTAAAAATTAAGGTTATTTGTACTAGTTGTTTTTTGTTACCTTCAGTTTTTTGTTAATATCTCACAAACGACATTTTTAAAATGTATAGTGGAAAAGTCTCTCTTTGGATGGAAAAATTACTTTTTGAGTCAGTTTCTAAATAAAATTATTTTGGCTTTTAGGTGTCACAGAATATTTTGACATAAACAAAACTTTATTCTTTTTTCGAGATGGCATCAACAAGTAATTTTTTTTATTGGACAAAAGATGGAGGGAGAAACTGTGACTGTTCAAGATGGTGTCCACAACTTGAGACATGTGACTGAAATCCGAAAAGACGATAGTTTTTAGTTTTTAAAGAAAGTGGACATCTTGAAATACATATAGTTTGCTAGTTTACAAGTTTTTATAGATGAGTCTCTCGCCAGTGCGGCCGTGACGAACTCTAGCTCAAGTCCCCTCAAAGCCGTCATCATGACTTAGTAAATTGTAATGACACGATTGCAAACAAACCACCGTACGGACGGGGATTGAATCCGCCGTGAGTGAGTCGTAAAACTCCAGACCGACGCGTTAGTCACTTACCGCGGGTTCAATATGCGCCCATAACATGGTTTATACAGTATGTTATTGATGTCAGCTAAGTCTGTAGATTATTATTATTATTTTTTTTTCAACAAACCGGCCGCATCCCACTAAGGTAGGGTGGCCCAAAAAGTAAAACGAAAGTTTCTCTTTTTAAATCTAGCAATTTATACAGGAAAAGGAGTTACTAGCCCCTTGCTCCCGGCATTTTAGTCGCCTCTTACAACGCGCATGACTTACGGAGGAAGAATTCTGTTCCACTTCCCCATGGAGGTAAGTGGAAATAAACAAGAACAAGAACTAGAAAGAAAATAGAAGAAAACCCAGAGGGGTGTGTATATATATGCTTGTACATGTGTGTGTAGTGTGACCTAAGTGTAAGTAGAAGTAGCAAGACGTACCTGAGATCTTGCATGTTTATGAGACAGAAAAAAGACACCAGCAATCCTACCATCATGTAAAACAATTACAGGTTTCTTGGCAAGGTTTTATGGAAGCCACCAACACAGTACAATACAGATCTACTTTAAAAAAATTCTGCTGACGAAACAAAAGATCTAAACGAATGACGTGCTTTGTTACATCTGATCAGCCACAGTATATGAGAGCGAAGGATATAGTGTCTTTACGCAAAGACAATGAAGAAGGTGAACTTTCAGTTATTGTTAGGTTGGGATGATTTCTTCTTTTAATGTCTAATCTTAGATCAGATAACTAAATCAAGGCAGGCAGTAGAAAAATTAGACACATGTGCAACTCTTGGGTATCTTTATTGATACCCAAGAGTTGCACATGTGTCTAATTTATCAACATGTCGGTTCTCTGAACCATTCATCTACAGGCAGTAGAAATTCAGAACTATGGTCAACGGTATTCGCTTCCTCATTTGTACCTGATATGCTTTCAGGTCACGTCCATTAACGTGCTATCAGAGTACATCTTTTAGCACAATGTGCTTTGGCAAAATTGCTCTTTCATGACATTGCTGTTGATGTACAACAAATTCTCACAATCTACAATGATTTTCCTCCAACTGAATATTCAGCTCAGGGGACAGAAGATATGTAATTTAGAGGTTCCGTATGGAAGTTACAAATGACATGAGATCATATAGGCGAAATGGAAAGACAGTTCTGTTGTAGCTGCAGTATTTTGCTTCGGTAATATGACTGCCAATGCATTTCATTGAAGCAGAAAACATGGAAAATTTAAATACTCATCTAGATTGCATTCGAGTTATTTTAAGCAAGTGAATATGTTCTTCATGTTAAATCCTGCCATCTATACATGACTAATAATGAATTTCATAGATTTACATCAGATGCATACGTCACATTTCGACATTCATGAAAGTACTGGTGAGATATGAAAATCGAACAGACTTTGATAAAAATCACGGAAAGTACTGGAAGCAACACTCACGGAAGAGGTTTCACAGAGGGTCAGAAATAAGTGCAGCCTGAATTTACCAGTGGTTCACCACGTATGTGAAAATATGCGGGGCTCAGACCAGCGAAAGGTTTCAATGTATTGACCTGAGAGACTCGAGGATATCAAAGAATAAAAAAAAGATGTTGAGTAGTTTGGTCTTTGGCTTCAAAATCACCGTCCAGTCATTTAGTAAGAAGACTAAATGGGTGTAGTTGCTGCTGGTAACATAAACTGTTGCAATGTTGCAGACATTACCTGGAAGATGATAAACTAACATGTGAAAGATAAAGGAACATTTGCCAAGCTTAAAGCACTGCAAAAGAATGAAGAAAATTTCTTTTGCAAACATTAGTGATCAATTTGCAGATAACATCAAATAGGTTGATACCAATCACTTATATCAACAAATTATTTGCACTCTGAAGTTACAGGAGGACCAGAAGATGATCTTCAGTCACGAGTTGGCTACCTCAAATGATCAAATGATCAACACGTAAACAGGTAACTAATTTATCCGGACCAATGTATGTCGGTGGAGTAACTTGTTCTGTTATGTAATATTGCCAAAACAAAACACATTTGCAGACGTTTCTGCTACTTCCAGTTTATAAGAAAACATTATGGTAAAGATGCAACTGTAATTTCTGATAGATATTTAACAAATATGATCAGTCAAAACGATCAGTGCATCATCAGTGTCTGTTGAGTGTTATTTTAACTGAATTATTTGATTAGAACATACCTGTAACTTAACTGAATTATTTGATTAGAACATACCTGTAACTTAACTGAATTATTTGATTAGAACATACCTGTAACTTAACTGAATTATTTGATTAGAACATACCTGTAACTTAACTGAATTATTTGATTAGAACATACCTGTAACTTAACTGAATTATTTGATTAGAACATACCTGTAACTTAACTGAATTAGTTGATTAGAACATACCTGTAACTTAACTGAATTATTTGATTAGAACATACCTGTAACTGTGCCTCAAGGAAAATTTAATTACGCAATTGAAACAAAAAATTCAGAATGAAGGCACCGAGAAACTGGTAGCCACTGATGACACTACTGTACTAAATGATCAAAGGAGGAATTACAAAGTGTATTGATCAAGATTTAGTTGTCGTAGTGGGAAAGAATGTGATAAGTTTGTTCCAATTACTCCGGAAGATAGACATATACTTGAAAGAAGCAAAAGTAAGCTTTCAAGAACAAGTGTACAGTTCTTGGGACCTGCATTGTTCCACCATTTCAAATAACATCAAAGAGTCAATTTTGTTTTCTTGTGTTTTCAGTGGTTGAGATACCACAGCCTCTTTTCAGTTACTTGTAAAAATGAAAACTGTCAGTCTCCTCAACAAAGATTATCTTTTTTAAGATATTCTATTTATATTCAACAACTCTCAGTCAACAGCAGACAGCGAGCAGTTCATCCTCGCTCTATATACAGTACAGTGTAACGAATCTTAATCATTACTGATTTGTGTGTCTTAACAGATCAGTCACTTACTTAAACAATGCAGTGTGTTACAAAATTCAACATGTATTAAACGAAGATATCTCAAGAGTATCTAGCATCTAGACTCTTTCTGGTTTTGTAGCAGTTTGTCAGTGTTTTCTAGTCCATTTATCCTGTAAAATTACTTGAAGAATAACTTATTATACTTACATATCCTACTTATTCTGTGCATCACACACACACACACACACACACACACGCGCGCGCGCACACATACACACACACACACATACACACACACATATATATATATATATACACATATACATATATATATATACATATATATACACACACAATAAAATGGGGTACCACCTCTGGTGTAAAACATATATATATATATATACACACATATATATATATATATATATATATATATATATATATATATATATATATATATATATATATATATATAGATGGATAGATAGATAGCTGTTTAGAATTTCCAGAACAGGAGATATATTCACAAACATTAATCTCAGGTCAACGGAGAATCGAACCAGCGAACCTTGGAACAAGGTACGCAGTGCTCTACCACCTTACCACACTGGTCCAATACCCTGGCGCCCAGCTAACGCTAGACGTTTTGGTCTAAGGCAGCCAGCCTTCAGGAAGGTGTCTTTCAGCTTTTCATCTCATCCGCTGCATGCATCGACCGATGAGAGATTTTTACAATGTTTATGTTTCTAAACACTATAAAAATCGCTGACAAGACTGCATGCCAAGTTGCCCTATGCACAATGTTACATAATCAGTTCCCTTATTTGGTCTCCATGTAAGAGGTGGAGACAAGCTTCTTTCAAAATTTCCAATACTCGTGTATCCTATTTAGAAGATTGGTATATTTAATGAAGTGTGTAGATGGCACTTTGCCACTTTTAATCTCGAAATGGTATAAATTCTTTTACTTGATTACATAAGTTTGTGTACCTGACATTATCAGAGGATTTACAACCATCAGTGTACATTGCAATAACATAGGAATGAGAATGGAAGTGATTCAGAAAGAGTAAGCGTGAAGTTATTGTAGGTAATTGAGTTTTCGCACGTTGAAGTGGGGAAGAGTAAACACAAATCGTCGGGACTTTTCAAGAAGGGAGAGAAAAGTAAGATACAGGATGTACAAAAGAGGAGGTAAATTACGGAGAACAAATAGAGATAAGATACTTAGAAGAGGCAGAGTAAATAGGGGCGACGATTAACACCAAAAAAAGCTCTATTAACATTCATTACCATCCGATATGTAGAAGGATCGTGATGGTCATGAAAGCGGACAAAATAACGGCGACGATGAGCATCGCGCCGTACTTACAGAGGCAGAACCTTTGCCTCTGCATATATGCCCTCAGCTGGCAAGAACGAAAAGCCCCAAGACAAACGCATCCCTTGTTTAGGAATAGGATCAAGTTTAGAAATAGTTATGGGGGAGGCTGGTCACCATAAGGCAGAGTAAAGACGAAGAAGGGTTCGTTTATCAGCCTCTCAAGAAAGATGAGCTAGGGTTTTAAGGAGGGTATGGCAAGCTGCTTTGAGGAGCTGAAGTGAGGCTTCCACGACATTCGAGAATCAAATCTGAGACCGAGACTGTATAATGTACATGGGTACGGGAACCATACAGGTGTAAATCAGTATGAGAGACAGCAGTGTCTCTTGCAAAAGTCATGTGATGTTTTTAGTAATAGAAAAGTTAAATCAATGAGAAGTGGCCTAGTGGAAACACGATAAATATTCTGGAGAAAGGCGCCTGCACAAGCGAAATCACTAAATATTTGAAGGCAGCAGGGAAAGAACACAGCTAAGAACACAACCCTGTGAGACACCTTCAGTCTGGATGAATTTAGGGAAAATCTATTAACTCGGAAACTGAAATGCCTCTCCGACAAGAAATCCTTAAAGGAAAGCGGCAGACTGCACCAAAGGCCTAAGAAATGAGCTAAGGATAAGATGATGTTACGCCAGGTGGCGTCATAAACTTTTTTTTTTTTTCAAAAAAAACAAAAACATTGTAGTAGTCGAATGTTTATTTGTGGAAGCGTTATGAACGTTGATATCTTATATGTTGTTAAATTAGACACGTGTGCAACTCTTGGGTATCTTTATTGAGGAAACGTTTCGCCACACAGTGGCTTCATCAGTCCATACATAGGAGAAACTTGAAGAACAGGAGGAGAATGAGGTAATCAGTCCCTCAACCTACTTCCACATTGAACAAATGTGACACCAACTACGACTGCTGCACCTCTCCTGCCATACGGTTTATAAGCTGCTTCTCCGCTCATATGCCGTATTCTATTCAAGATTGATGGACTGACCACATCAACTCAAGGTTGAGGGACTGATTACCTCATTCTCCTCCTGTTCTTCAAGTTTCTCCTATGTATGGACTGATGAAGCCACTGTGTGGCGAAACGTTTCCTCAATAAAGATACCCAAGAGTTGCACATGTGTCTAATTTAACAACATGTCGGTTCTCTGAACCATTCATCTGCAATCTTATCTGTTGAAGCGTTGATACTAGACCGGCACTCACGAAATCCGAATTGATGAGGGGAGAGATAATTAAGATTTTCCAAATACCATATTAAATTATTGTTAGCCAGGAGCTCCAACAAAGTAAAAATTGTACTAGTTAGAGCAACGGGTCTACATGTAGTGAGGAGTTAAGGTGCTAAGTACCAGGTTCACGACAAGGCACGACAACGGCGGCTTTCCATTGAAGAGGAGAACCCCCGTGAGGACAGATTGTATTAAATGATTGTATTGACGTCTTGGTTTGTTGAAGTATTGTTGTATTGACGTCCGATTGTGTTTACGTCTTACTGGTTTGACATCTTACTAGCTTGACGTCTTATTCTTTTGACGTCTTGAGGTCTTCTTGTATCGACAGCTCATTGTGCAGACGTCTGATGGTGTTGACTTCAGATTGTGTTGGCGTCTTGATGTGATGATTCCTTATGGTAAATGATTTAAAAAACCGACAAGTTGAAGACTGAGACACTTAGGCAACATATGGGAATCTTTACTGAGGAAACGTTTACAAAGGAGAAGAGGAGTTTAAGGTATATCGACTCCAGGTTGAGGGACTGATTACCTCAAACTCCTCCTCTCCTTACACCTTTCCGCTCTGTATTGGACTGATGAAGCCATTGTGTGGCGAAACGTTTCCTCAATATAGATTCAAACTTCATGCCTTGTTGTGTTTGCGTCTTCATGTGTTAACATTTTGTGTTAATGTCTTTGCGTTAGAATCTTGCTGAGCTGACGTCTTATTGTTTGACGTCATATTACCCTGAATTTTGTATTGAAGTATACTTGAGATGACGTTTGGTTAAGTCGACTTTTGTGTTGATGTCTTGTTAAGTTGATGACTTGTTGTGATGAATACGTGTTGTGTCGACGTCGCTTTTTATTTACGTTTTGATCCAGCCCATTTACATTGACATCTTATTTTGTTGACGTTTTGTCTTTGCGTCGTGTTGTGTTGAATTAATTTAACTTGACTCACGAAATCGTAATGAAACGATTCCAAACAAACCATACCAGTGGCTAACGCGACGGTCTGGAGTTTTGAGACTCTCTGACCGCGGGTTCAAATCCCGCCCGTGGTATGGTTTGAATTAATTTACTTTAAAGTCTAATGTTGTTGTATTGTTGAGATGATGTCTTGTGTGATGTCTTATATTGGCGTTCTGTTGCCTTTTACGCTTTTGTGTTGACGCCCTGTGTTGACGTTTTTGGTTCATGCATTATTGTGCTGACGTTTATGGTTCATGTATTACTGTGTTGACGTTTTTGGTTCATGTATTATTGTGTTGACGTTTCTGGTTCATGTATTACTGTGTTGACGTTTTTGGTTCATGTATTATTGTGTTGACGTTTCTGGTTCATGTATTACTGTGTCGACGTTTTTGGTTCATGCATTATTGTGCTGACGTTTATGGTTCATGTATTACTGTGTCGACGTTTTTGGTTCATGTATTACTGTGTTGACGTTTTTGATTCATGCATCATTGTGTTGAGGTATTATATTGAAATCTTATGCTGACGTCTTGTATTGACATTTCGTGCTACTGAAGAAGTATTGTAATTACGTCTAATACTGACGTCTTATTGTGTTAACTTTCTGAAGTGTCGATACCTTCTTGTGTTGACGTCATGTTTAGCTAATGTCTTGTGTTAACATGTTTTATGCAGACACACTCAACTCGCATGTATCCTCTACGATATGTATGCTTAGCGGTTTTGCTGCTCTTTTAGACGACAATAATACTGCAAGACATCAGTAAAAATACTGTATATTGTTAGCTTTAGTGCTAAGTGGTAGCAGCATCTCCGAGACGTGTAGTATATTCGATGCGGTCAGAGCAGGAGGGAATGAGATAGCAAGAGGAAGCGAGGTGTAGTTTTGCAGGACTGAAATACCCGAGATACCTTGCTCAGGGTGTTTACAAAAGTAACGTAGTTAAATTAGACACATGTGCAACTCTTGGGTATCTTTATTGAGGAAACGTTTCGCCACACAGTGGCTTCATCAGTCCATACAAAGGATAAACTTGAAGAGCAGGAGGAGAATGAGGTAATCAGTCCCTCAGCCTTGAGTCCATGTGGTCAGTCCATCAATCTTGAATAGAATACGGCATATGAGCGGAGAAGTAGCTTATAAACCGTATGGCAGGAGAGGTGCAGCAGTCGTAGGTGGTGTCACATTTGTCCATTGTAGAAGCAGGTCGTGCCCAAGGGTTAGGCAAGGGACTGATTACCTCATTCCCCTCCTGTTCTTCAAGTTTATCCTTTGCATGGACTGATGAAGCCACTGTGTGGCGAAACGTTTCCTCAATAAAGATACCCAAGAGTTGCACATGTGTCTAATTTAACAACGTGTCGGTTCTTTGAACCATTCATCTACAAAAGTAACGTAGTTGACATGGGGTGTTACACAGTGAGGTGCCCCTGCAGAGTTGATGTGCCCAGTGCTCGTCGGTAGGGGGCATTGCAACAGAAAGGTGCTTCTGCAGGGTTGATGTTCTCAAGGTTATGTAGTACGTGGTGCTGTAGGGCTGATGTGCCCATGGGTCGCTGGTAGGGGCGTTACAATAACAATTTGGTTAGGCAGGGCTGATGTGTCCATGGGTCGCTGGTAGGGGCATTACAATAACAAGGTGGTCATGCAGGGCTGATGTGCCCAAGGGTCGCTGGTAGGGGCGTTACAACAATGAGGTAGTCATTCAGGGCCTATGTGCCCATGGGTCGCTGGTAGGGGCGTTACAACAAGGCGGTCATGAAGTTAAACGTTCATACATTGCCATCAGTGAGGCAAATTGGAAATAAAATTGACCAGTTCTCTACCTTCACATTTCCATATTGTTCCTGTCTTGACACACTATTTCAGTTATTCGTTCATGCTAATTTTCTTGTTTCTCCATCACACCTCTCTGACAATTAAACTTCAGTACACTTTCTCAATAACCTTCATTCTATTAGTCACTACTCTCTTACCATCCAATTCGCCATTGACACCCTCCCTCTCCATCCATCTTCCACACTTGCTGTTTCACATTCACCTGTCACACACCGAAATCACTCTAATTACGCTGTAATTACCCGCTAATAAAAACACTAAAAATTAGACAAAATGAACTCTTGCTCTAAAATGGTAGACGTAATCGCGCGGTGAATCACTGGCACTTTACTCAATATCCATCCTGCCACTATTGACATGGAGATTTTGTGGTCTTCGAGCATCACTAATGTACTGGGTCGAGCTAACCCCTACGTTACTCCATCCGCAGCTTACATAATTTACAACTCACGGAGAACATAGCATAATTATTTGGTTCCTTTTTTTTTTTTTACTGTATTTTCGAAATGCACTTTTTTTTAATGAAATCAGCCATGTGTAGACAAGGGTATGGAGTTGGCTTCAGACATTCACGATTCACGAGCAAATGAATCCAAGATGTGCTCGCCAACTGAAAATGTGGAAAACAGAAACGAAAGCAGACTCAAAGTTACAATAGACCCACGTTCGATATAAAATGAGAGTAAATTGGTTAATAATATAACAAGAGAGAAGACTTGATTAAGGAAAGCAACATGAGGATATACAAATAACTACTTGAAACTTATGAATTACCCACACAAGAAAACAGGGCTCAATACTAGAGCGAAAATAGGAAAGAGAAAACAACTTAGCCAGGAAACTTTGAAACCACAAAGGAGAAAATGGAGAAACTTCTGATAGACGTGGTCAGAACAAAAATGAAATAGGCCCTGGGTGGGCCAGTGGATGCTGAAGAAAGGAATCACAGGGCCGAGGAAAGCACTTACCCAAGCTATTAATGAATTAATTAAAACAGGCAATCTTCTGAATACTTACGAAACAATATATATTATCTCATTTCTCATTAAATGTGACACTGGCAGCACTTCCCAATTTTTATAAAATGTGGCACTGGCACTGGTATTCGTAACTTAAATTTCTTACGTGATACAGAATTAAATAAAAGCAAGATTAGTGTAACACATGAAATATGTGAGATTTTTCTTGGAATGTTATGAATTCAGAGACAAAATATCTTTTCTCACCAGCATAACAACACATAAAAAGAAGAAAGACGGAACACTGCAACAGGCCTACTGACCCATGCGGAGCAGGTCCCTGTCACCCCCACCGGATTAGACCAATGAACCACCCAGTCTGGTCATCTCCACTCAAGGATGGAGCACTGTACCAGAACCAGCAGCACAAGCTAGTCAGGTCCAACTCACACCCACCCACACCCACTCATGTATTTATCTAACCTATTTTTAAAACTACACAACGTTTTAACCTCAATAACTGTACTCGGGAGTTTGTTCCACTCATCCACAACTCTATTACCAAACCAGTGCTTTCCTATAACCTTCCTGAATCTGAATTTCTCCAACTTGAAACGATTGCTGCGAGTCCTGTTTTGGCTGGAAATTTTCAGCACGCTATTTACATCCCCTTTATTTATTCCTGTTTTCCATTTATACACCTCGATCATATCCCCCCTAATTCTACGCCTTTCTAGAGTGCAGATTCAGGGCCCTCAGTCTATCCTCATAGAGAAGATTTCTGATACATGGGATCATCTTTGTCATCCTCCTCTGTACGTTTTCCAGAGCATTTATATTCATTCTGTAATACGGTGACCAGAACTGAGCAGCATAGTCTAAATGAGGCCTAACCATGGATGTATAGAGATGAAGAACAACCTGAGGAATTCTATTATTTATACTTCTAGATATGAAGCCAAGAATTCTGTTAGCTTTATTGCGAACACTAATGCACTGTTTCTTGGTCTTAGATTACTGCTAACCAGAATTCCTAAATCCTTTTCGCAATCAGTAGTATTAAGATCTACATTATTTAGTTTATATGTCGCATGGTTATTTAACTGTTCAACATTTAGAACTTTGTATTTGTCAATATTAAACTGCATCTGCCACTTTTCCGACCATTACGATAGATTCACAGAGAGAGGCAGACTGCAGGAAGATCTTCGAAACAACACTGCAAAGAATACTGATAAAACAAACTCAACAAACAGGATAAAATTTAAGAGAACAAGAAATATGGAAATAATGATTTCCTCAGTGAAAGAAAGCAGAGAATGTTAGAGATGAAGTATCAGATCGGGATAACGTAAATAGTGGAGTCATATAAGCTTTTGTACTATTCCTGGTATATAAAAGTGACCCCTAAGACAATTGTAATTGCCCATGTCTATTTTAGCAGGTGATACTGAATCAACAAGATTTTAAATGAGAATGACAAAAAAATACGAGACAGACTAAATTTGCAACAGAAATGGCAGGAAGAGATCTGCTCAAATTCACTTTTGGCAAATGAAATGTACGGACAATAAGTGAGGGTTTGAGAAGACTAGACAGAACCTTTAGCATATGTAAAGAACAACTCAAAGAACATTGTTGAGTTAGATGTTCTAGACAGATGATTATGGTAACAATGATACAAATACGTGGTCTGTTATGGTATACTGACGGGATGAGGTGGAGCCCAACCGTTCCCACATCTACCCTTATGTCTGCTGGGATGTTACTGATGCTCTTCGGCTTAGCCCGGATGGTTTAATTATGGGAAATCAAGTGACATACACTAGTGGTCAGAGACGCCCACTTATGGGTGGACACCTATATGTGTTCAGGCACGAAAATGAATTCATAGCACAAAATATTAAGGAGAAAAAGAAAAGCCATGATCGTAACATTCAAAATACCCACTGCCACCATTCTCACCCCAAATTATTTCCTATGGTTGACCTCAACCTTCATCTGGCACATCCACACCCAACTCTCTAAATACGTCTACTATTTTAATTTTTTTTCCCCAATCTGACTTCCAATTTTTCGTTCCCTGTATTTCACATTGCTGCAAGAATAGAGCTTCTGTCGTGAGATAAGCGGATTGCCGGATCAAGCTTCCCTCTCGTCTTGCGCTGAATCACACTCACGGGTTTTGAGTTTATTAAAAAGCAAAAAAAATTAATACCACAAAAACAACAACAACAATAATAATAATAATAATAATAATAATAATAATAATAATAATAGTTATTGCAGTTTGATGATATGCATTTGCATACTAGTGGCTTTCTTTTGTCCCTACCAAAGTTTTCCTACATATAAATTACATTGTCTTTGTACAGCATAAAAGAAATACAAATTTGAATTAGAATACTACTATTACTAATACTACTACAACCTCTACTTCTAATACAATAACAACAACAACAACAACTACTACTACTACTACTACTACTACTAATGATATTAATACAATAATGGTATATAATACAGACAAGATAAGTAATTAGACACATGTGTAACACCCAGGTATTACCTTATCTTCCACTGTCTTCTGTGTATAGTTCTACGAGTCTGATGGGCTCATTAACTCGTCTTCTACTATCACCAGTTTCATCATATTCATTGTGAACTTAATTGTCAAAGCCACTGTTGGGCGAAACGTCTTCAAATACAGATACCAAGGTGGTCCACATAAAGATTAATAAAAAGCATATGTGGACAAGATTACATCTCGCGGTCAACTAACAACACCTGACCATTTTATGATAATATAGGTACGTACGCAGGAATCTGCCAAACACAGCTCAGGCTTTAAGATTTTAACTTCTCTAATCTATTTTAAATTCTTCCCGAATTTTATTAATTATAAATGAATCCAATTTGTATATGCTGAGGCAATATTCATATTAATTTCAATTTTTTTAAGAAACTTTATTCCTCAGTGATAATATTGACAATAATTCTATCATAATTAATATTATACTTTGGTTACCCTGACAACTTTGCTCTCCTCTACATTGCTACCAAGGGAGGTTCCTTGATGCTGGTGAGAGGCTTTTGATCTGGGGAATTAGATCTGAGCTCCAGTTCCCTGAATTAAACCTGAATATCTTCCACCTCCCCTCCCACAGGCGCTGTATAATCCTATGGGTTTGGCACTCTGTGAGGGAAAAGTTCAACAGATAGGAGTAGCGAGCGAGTATATGGTAACGATAGTTTGATTGCCGGCTGCTTGTCAAGGTAGGGTAAGTCTATCCCCCCTCTTTCTCCCCACCCCGAAAGGTGATGTGTGGGGCTCCGGCCAAACAGTAATCACTCGACTCACAGCTCCTAGCACAACTGTAAGTAAAAGCCTCTGCTCCTATTCTAGTGGATATTGGTTGAAAGCTTCATTTTTCACCAATAATAAACTTAGTCCTTTCAGTTTTAAGCTCCACATGAGACTTTTAAGATAATCACCACCTTTTTTAAGTATCTTACACTTATCATGGAGAGTGATTTCTTAAGCAGTGGGTAACCTGTCTCTCTTTCCAGCTTGGAATGACAGATCGGGTCACCTGCCAACCAACGAGAAGTGTTGAAGGAGACGGACTGATGTCCCGAGACGTCACCTTATAATCTACCTACCTGATTAATTGTACAGAACACTACCCCCTCATCTTTGCAGTGGTAAAGAACCTGCGTTCCTGTCATCTGGACTGACTATTCAAGGCTATAGACTCTGTGAAGAACTAGTCGTTGGGTTGTCACCAACAGCTGTGACCCCCCCCCTCAAGGAAGGTTCCTTGATGTTGGTGAGGGGCTCTTGATTTAGGGAATTGGATGTGTGCTCCAGTTCCCCGAATTAAGCCTGAATGCCTTCCACATCCCCCCCAGGCGCTGTATAATCTTCCGGGTTTAGCGCTTCCCCCTTGGTTATAATAATAATGTGACCCCCCCCCAACATCAGCAACGGCTACAATTTCTACAAGACGGTGTCAACCTGAACCAGACACCCCGAGTATAACTGTATATATTAGCATTGAATTCGAATGTCATTTTTTCGTTTCATTTTTCATTTTTCTTTAAAGTAGGATACACCTTTATTTTTCAATGTTTTATCTTTGCATTACTAAATAATAAAGTGTTTATCTTTGTGAATTATTATTTTTTTTTCTATTCACTAATTTTCCTGAGGAGGAGCCAGCCTTAGTAATACTGACTGAAGTTGTTACAGGGCTGAGTAAGCCTTCACACACTCCCTTCTTGATAATAATAATAATAATAATAATAATAATAATTATCGATAATGCCAGGTTGGATAACTGAGATTAAAGTCTCTTCACAACCGCTTAGGAATTTCTTAGTACCAATAACAGTTATTAATATGTTATGATGTATACAGTGAGAGCCGGACAATGCACCTCTCGGTGCATATACCAGTGGCTCTATTAATTATTTGTTAATGACTTCATGGATTATACCAGAAAAAAACATTAGAGCATCAATGTACTTCACATTATCACCGCTGGATTGTGCTATCGAAATATTAATGCAATTATGTGCAAATACTTGTTAAATTTTAATGGTAGATTTCCTTTGAAAAATAAATATTAATATAAAAATGATAGGGTTCATAAATTCGTTGTCACTAGCCACATTATATATAGAAACTAAATGGTTATAACTGACCATAATTTTTAAAGGAGTGGACCGGTAAGCCAGCGGAAGGCCTCGGTCAAATGACCAAAAGCTCCAATTGCGGGTCATCTAAGACCCCACATCAGGAAACCCTTTTCTAGTTTCCTGACGAACCTAACCTAACTAGGAATATTATTCAAGTATTTTTAAGTTACGTTGAACACACGTTTCATACAATAAAAATACAGTCAACTTGTAATCATTTGTATTTATAATTGCTACGTTTTAAAGGTTGCAGCTTAATAAAGAAATATGTTTTTTAATTGTAGATAATCAGGCTGAAGTATGGGCACTACAGTACAGTGTTAGAATGTATAGTATGGGTTGTGTAACAGTGTTAGAATGTATGGGTTGTGTAACAGTGTTAGAATGTATGGGTTGTGTAACAGTGTTAGAATGTATGGGTTGTGTAACACAGTGTTAGAATGTATGGGTTGTGTAACAGTGTTAGAATGTATGGGTTGTGTAACAGTGTTAGAATGTATGGGTTGTGTAACAGTGTTAGAATGTATGGGTTGTGTAACACAGTGTTAGAATGTATGGGTTGTGTAACACAGTGTTAGAATGTATGGGTTGTGTAACAGTGTTAGAATGTGGGTTGTGTAACAGTGTTAGAATGTATGGGTTGTGTAACACAGTGTTAGAATATGGATTGTCACTCAATATTAGAATGTATTAGATTGTGTGGATTGTGTTATGCAATATTAGAATGTATTAGATTGTATGGATTGTACCATGCAATATTAGAATGTATTAGATTGTATGGATTGTGTCACGCAATATTAGAATGTATTAGATTGTATGGATTGTGTCAAGCATTGTTAAAAGAATATGAATGTGTGGCGCCAGCCGTGGGCTGTTTGCTCTAGAACAAACATTAGCTTAAGCATATGCATTAAAATTATTAAGGCATATCAACAAAGCTTTCATTGTAAGGGAGAACTAACATATTTTTAGATACACAAATAACCCGCACATAAAAGAGAGAAGCTTACGACGACGTTTCGGTCCGACTTGGACCATTGACAAAGTCACACTGTGGTCCAAGTCGGACCGAAACGTCGTCGTAAGCTTCTCTCTTTTATGTGCGGGTTATTTGTGTATCGTTCCAGTCACGGTATTGTGCCTTTTTGTAATTTATATATTTTTAGATAAGTTTGGTTGTCCTTTTCTGAACTATAAAAAGTTTTTCTAGCAGTTTTAAAAGATTTATTAATAAAGTGTTCTGGGTATTTTAAATCATTAGCTATTTCTTTATGAACTCTGGGCTGTAAATACGTCAAGTTTTCAAAAAATTGATGAGAATACAGAAAGTTTATCTCTATCATCATGTCAAGAATAATAGTGCACATAAGAACAGTTATTTGTTGGTCTTATGTAAATTTTAAATTTAAAGTGATGGTTCCCCTTAATAAAGCGTCGAGAAAAGACAACGAATTATTTTATTCATACTCATCAGTAAAATTTATGGAATGAGTTAGACTATGTAATTTATCAAGGAAATGGTTTATATCTATATTCTTAGGCATTAGACATAAAACATCAATATATCTATACCACTTAGCTCTATTGGGAAGGACTATGTTAAGCAATCTAATTTAAAAAAAATCCATATAAAAATTACTAAGGACAGGTGAGAGAGGATTTCCCATTGCCATATCAAACTTCTGAATGTAAATCTCTCCATGAAACACAAACTCTGCATCAACAATACAATGTTAAATAAATTCAATGATAGGTACATTCTAACTAATAAGTTCTTCAGATAAGAGCTTAAATCTTATATGAAGAATTTGTTAATTACTTGCTTTTTTTTCTTTTTCTGATGATTGCATGAGTTAGTGTTACTTTTGTTATGCTGTTTCATTGATATCTGTTGTTACTGTTGGTCGCTGGCTGAAATAACAGTTTGTATTTCTCTTGCTTATGCCAAGATTTTGGACAGATTGTTGTATTTTTTTTTCTTTTTTATTTGAGAACTGGGTTAGTGATTTCACTATTTTCTGCTGCATATGCAGTGAGAAGGGCCCCGCATCCCAAAATGTTTTTAATTTTGTAGGGGATTTAAAGGCTGGTAAATTCGTGTTTGCAAATGGTTTTTCTCTCACCGTGAAGTATAAAACAATAGAATAGAAATTGTTTTGTTTCCGGAACTCTGCAATGAATGCAATTTCGTTTATATTTGATCTGTATTTCTACTGTGAAAAGCTAGCTTAGTGTGTCCTAGTCTCAATCTGGCCATCGCTCTCTGTTTCCTTAGTTTTATACCTTGTATGTTTCCACACTTCCCAGCTTAATATATTTAGTTCTGTATCATGTTGATGCCATTTTCCACTTTTCAATTAAGTTAATTAGAATGAGTCTTCAATATGCCTCTCTGTGCAAGATGTGCTATTGAAAGTTGTTTTGTAAGTGTTGAATTGTGCATTCCCTTTGCTAATTCAACTTTTCCAGGTGTAATAGTGTTCATACAGGAGTATATTATTGTAACCACGAACGAGTGGTATTGATCAGTAACAACACTGCGCTAGACGAGGACTCATACCGATGTAATACTGGTCCGCCTCATGGCGAGCAAGAACCACATGATGCTTTAACCCACAGGATCTGTGCGTTCTTGTTCGCCATGAGGCGGACTAGTACAACATGGGTTCGAGTCCTTGGCTAGTACAGTGTTGTTATTAATACTGGTGTATAAAATATAGAAATAACAGTACTTTACATGTATTGTAGCAATACATAATAACCTAAATTGCATTGTTGGAGTCGCTACAAATACATAGCTGCCAACTGGCGGTGAAATTTATACTAGGACCTGGTAAGACTCATGCACCTCACCTCTGAATACAGAAAGTCCCTTAGGTAATTTCCATCCAAATTTGCGGTGAAAACGATAAATTCACAATGCAGATGCTACAGAAGGTTTATGGTTGTTGAGATTCCTGATCCGTCTGCAAATATTTCTATTGTATTGGGGTGAATATTCCACAGTTGTACGTAAGAATATTAACTTTCCCTTTTACATCAATTGGTCGTGTTTTGGGAGAATCAACATGAAGGCGAGGTATTGTGTCCTCGGGGTAATATCGTGCCCTGGGAAAAGTAGTAGATCTGCTGGCTAGGGTTTTAATTTGTTTAATATTGTGAAGACAGGGGATCACTTTGGAATTGTATGGATAATCTGCAAATTCAGAAATGCAAAGGAGAAGGTAGGTTGCACACTGTCGCTTTTTTTATGGCAAGGCTTACGAGTCATGATTCTTCCAGGTGGCTTGAAGATAGTGATGAACGTACGAAGGCAAAACCTTCAGTTAGATTGAAATTATTCTATTTGGCTTACACAAATTATTTTTTTATGCATATTGATAATAATTCAGATCGTGTATCCTTAAAATTTTATACATAGTGATTAAAAGAGCAGAAAAAATAAAAGCTGAAAAAAAAGTTTGAGAATATTACACCGATAAAAAATAATTGTAATAAAGTTGGTAGAATTACCGACAATATGTAAAGTAAAAGGACACAAGTGCAACTAATGTGACATTTATTGTGGCAACGTTTCGCTCTCCAGGAGCTTTATCAAGCCATTATGACTTGATAAAGCTCCTGGAGAGCGAAACGTTGCCACAATAAAAAATAATTCAAATATAACAACCCAATTGGTGTCGTTTTGTTAAATAATTCACAAATGAATTTACAATGTTGCGGATTTTTTTTTTTAGTTAACAAAAGAAATAGTGAAAAATACTATCAGGAAAAGTGAGTAACAGAAGGCGCTTAAAAAATTTTCCAGTTAAATAATTCTTGAAACATAAAGAAAAAAAAAATAGATCCTCCCAATAATATTTTCTAGCATAGAGAAAAATCTACAACATAACTAAAAAATCAAGTTAGTAACTCAATAAATATCGCTTCAAAAATTGTCCAACTTCACGAGAAAAACGCTGCGCAGAAATGGCATCTTTTAGCGGTAGGGAGGAAGCAGCCATGGACTTGTGTAGTGATGCTGCGCCTCACTACCGCCTCCTATGGGCAAATTTCAGAATTCATCTTATTAACCATACCCCGGCCGGGATTGAACCCGCGATCAGAGAGTCTCAGAACTCAAATTCATCTTATTATGAGGAGTAATTGCCTTATTCATAGGAGAAAAATTGAAAATTGATTTTGTATACACTAATTTCAGTCCCCCTTTCTTACTTGCAGTTTGTTAGGCTGTTTTTATGTTGCATTATCAATATAGCAGGTATTAAAGTGTTGCCAGAGTAATATATTATTCCATCAGCACATGCTGAGATGTGTACTGGATACTTGTATAGTATGACTACAAGAAATGTAGTCAAAGTTGTGCTTAGAATTTATTAACCAATTCAGAGTTTTGCTTAGAATTTATTAACCAATTCAGAGTTTTGCTTAAAGCGAGAGTTTTGTAAGCAGAACAACGAATGGAAAACTGTTAAGGTGCCTTCGAGGGCGACAAAGTGGACTCACGAAATCGTAATAAGAACACTGTGAACAAATCACGGAAAGAATTTGCCATGGGTACAAACCCCACCCGTACCGTGATTTATTTTTTTTTGTTAGCATGAGGTTTGAAGCCTTCATAACATGACGTCATTAGACTTGTTCTCTAAATATCATAGAATGAGAATAAGTAGAAATCTTTCCATAACTTTATCTAGAGTAGATACTATTGAGAAAAATTTGTACGACACAAATTGTGGAAACTTAAGAAAGGGAAGGATAAATCTAAATTTCCATTATACTGGGATATTTCCTTGTGTCTAGCATTGGCCATTGGAGTAAAGGCAGGTATTTCATAAATTCTTACGAAATGGTATATTGATCAGATGCGTATCCTGAGGGCAACTACATAGGTGCGAGAAGCACCTAACCAGAGGTGGATATATTGCCCTTACGCAACATGGACCGTGACAACACTTAGTCCTTTTTATGTTTAAAAGGTCGCAGCAACTATTATGTATATATTGTTTTTCCTTACAATACTGTGTTGTCGATGTTTTGTTAACAGATAAAACGAAAATGTGTTGCCTTATTATCTGACTTATTATTATCTGACTTATTATTATCTGACTTATTATTATCTGACTTATTATTATCTGACTTATTATTATCTGACTTATTATTATCTGACTTATTACTATCTGACTTATTATTATCTGACTTATTACTATCTGACTTATTATTATCTGACTTATTATTATCTGACTTATTATTATCTGACTTATTACTATCTGACTTATTATTATCTGACTTATTACTATCTGACTTATTATTATCTGACTTATTATTATCTGACTTATTATTATCTGACTTATTACTATCTGACTTATTACTATCTGACTTATTATTATCTGACTTATTATTATCTGACTTATTACTATCTGACTTATTATTATCTGACTTATTATTATCTGACTTATTATTATCTGACTTATCCCACATTCCAAATGTTTACACCAAATTCTGACCCTACCAGAAGAGTAAAATTGTGTCAGTGAACTTGTAAAGTATATCTTTCAAACACTAGAACTAATCTAGAAATAAAATATTACACACTGAACCAGAAATAAGGAAAAAAGTGTACGTGTAAGATAGTAATGGTGCCATTCTTACACCAGGTCAACTATAGGCCTAAAGTTCAGTGTGAAATAAATAAACTTAGTATAATCTTTGCGAGAGAAAAAGAAGCCTCCCTGAAAATGGAGCGTCTTAATGTATATGACAGTGGTACACAGTGTATAGTTAAGATACCAAAATAAACATGGTGTTAAATAAAGAGTATAATCTCTTGAAATAGGCCTAGTGGATACCCGTCATGAATTCACTTTGCCAGGAGTCGCCAGTATCATACCACTCAGCCAATTAATAATAATAATAATAATAATAATAATAATGTAATACAATATCTTTACTTACTACAAGTACTTGTACAAGGTACATAGGCCTAGCTAATATCAATGACATTCTACAATAGAGAAAGCCGCTTGATATGTTGAGCATTTTGGGCAGATTAGATCAGTTTTGTCCCAGGATGCGACCCACACCAGTCCACTAGCACCCAGGTACCCATTTTACACTGATGGGTGCAAAGGGACAGGGACAGCAGTTGTCTCATGGAAACACATTCCTAATGTTTTCCAGCCGTACCAGAGGAGATTCGAACTCCGGACCTCAGTGTGTGAGCTGAGTGCACTAGCAATCGATCTACCTATAGCTACCTACAGATAGTCCTATGTGGGTATAGCGATACCACAGAGTACAATAAAGTGGAAACACGAAAGGGTGTACAAAATCGTGGAAATAAGAAAGAAAAATAAGAAGGGAAAAAAACAGAGTTGCCAGTGAACGCAATATACACAACAGCGAACCCAGTACACACTACAGAAAGCTTTTCCTTTAGTAAATCCTCACACCAGTGCCAGAGCTAATAACAGTGGCACCTTAGTATTAGAAAAGTTAAATACAGTGCCAGAAAAGCTCCATGCGGACATCATCCAAATTGTCAAATGGGCCACACATAACAATATGAAGTTCAATGAATTTTTTTTTTTTTTTTTATTCGCCGGTATTCTCCCGGTCCGGGTCTTTTCCAAGTAGTGGTGACCCGGCCTTGGCTCCCTATCTGGGGAGTGTCTCGAGACTTAAGTCTCCCATGGGAGGAGGTACAGTACCTCCTCATCTTTGGAACCAAGTGTCCCCAGGCCTAGCCACATTCCCCGCCCTCACGGGGCTCGTAGGGAGAAGCTAGGCCTCTGGTCTGCCATCTACCCCGCCTCAAGTGGGCTCGTGGGGATGGCAGTCTTATGAGCTGCAGATGGTAGCAAGCTCAGGCCTTGTTGGTAGGGGTGAGTTCAATGAAGAGAAATTTCAACTACTCAGATATGGAAAACTTGAGAAAATTAAAACTGTATCAATGTATTCAAGAAATTCTAACCATACAATAGAGCAAAAAAAGTAAGTGAAGGACTTGGGAGTGTTAACGTGGGAGGATTTTGCCTTCAAAGACCACAACAATGTATCTACTGCATCTGCTAGGAAAATGATAAGATGGATAATGAGAACTTTCAAAACTAGGGACGCCAAGCCCATGATGATTTTCTTCAAATCGCTTGTTCTCTCTAGGCTGGAATACTGCTGTACACTAACTGCCCCCTTCAAGGCTGGCGACATTGCAGACCTGGAGAATGTACAAAGAACTTTCACGGCACATATATGTACGATAAGGCACCTAAATTACTTGGAACCGTTGAAGTCTCTTGATTTGCATTTCCTGGAATGCAGGAGCGAGAGATACATGATAATATACACTTGAAAAATCCTAGAGTGATTAGTACCAAACTTGCTGACGAAAATCACTCCCTATGAAAGCAAAGACTCGGCAGGAGATGTAACATTTCCCCAGTGGATAGCAGGGGAGTCATGATAACACTGAGAGACAACACAATGAGTGTCAGGGGCCCAAGAATGTTCAACTGCCTTCCAGCATACATAAGGGGGGATTACCAATAGACCCCTAGCTGTCTTCAAGGCACTGGACAGGCACCTAAAGACAGTACCTGACCAGCCGTACAGTGGTTCATACGTCAGTTTGCGTGTGGCCAGTGGTAACAGCCTGAATGATCAGACCCTGATCCACCACAAGGCCTGGTCTCAGATCGAGCAGCGGGAGCGTTGACCCCCGAAACCTTCTCCAGGCATACTCCAGCTTATGTACATAGGTAGAATGTAAAAAGTACACCCTTCATTGTGTCCACTGAAGGAGAATTTTGATTGGTTACCAATACTGCAAACTATCTGCCCACTTGTTTTGCAGTTGGTGTCAGGCTAATGTTGGTACATATCACCCGACGATGTCTCTGATTGGCCTGTCTCTCTCTCTCTCTCTCTCTCTCTCTGTTTCTAATGGAGGAAATACCTCCATCTTTGCTTGGTCTGGGAGAATGCTGTTGTCCTCAGCTTGTGTTATTTATGATTTAGACTGTTTTTGGTAGAGTATGTCTCCGTCGGTGAGCCGAAACATGCATCTTGTAGCTGTTCATTATGTTCACAGGGAATTATGTTATCAGAGGTTGTGTCATGAGACACTATATCTCTGGTCCTGAGTTCAACTTTCGACCTACAATGTTTAGCATCTACACACAGTCATAGTCGGAAAACTGGAATTCCTGAATTCAGTTTCAGTAACAAGAGATTTAAGCCTTTTCGGGAGGATTTACTGATGGTGCCCCAGTCAGAGTCGTTTTTTGTCTCCTTGATTCATTGTCTGATGCTGTGTTATTCACTACTCATTCTAGTATTACTGTTGTTTGGCGCATGGGTCACTATAATCTCCGTAAGTTAGCTTATCTAAGGACTTGTTGCTATCAGTCACAATCACAGACTGAGTCAATCCGAGCACATACCGAGCACTCACAAACACATACACTTAAACAACTTCATTATTCTTGTATTTATGAGTACACCTCATCACTGCAATATACAAGATGGTGCATATTCATAAGAGTATTATAGTGTGCTGTATATTATCTGAAGTGTCTTTAATACTACATTCATGTTATGTACATAATAATTATGATGCTCCAAGATTTATTTAGAAGATTATCTCTTTAATTATTCGAGTTATTAACTGTGACTATTACTACCTAGGAACCTTTGTTATTAAAGATCTCAACTTATATTTGGCTGGTTTGTATTCATTTAGTTGCAATCCAAAAGTGCTATTGAGAAGTCACCTAATTATACACAATAACTGGACTAAAATACACTCTGATGAACTGTTACAAAACCAGAAACAGACTATATGCTAGAGGGGCATCAATAAGTTGACCTAGTATTCTCTGGAGATATATTCACTTATTAGATGTCGCATTTTGTAAGAGCATATGCATGGATTTTTTTTTTATTTTCAATATTAGCAGTAATTTTCCTAATAAAATATTATTATAATCAGAAAGAAGAGCTAAACCACAAGGGTTATACAACGCAGCAGGGCAAGGAAGGATGTAGGGGTAATGGGTAGGAAGAGGGATAGAGATGAGTATTAGGTTACGAAGTGTCGCAGGGCAGTGGATAGTGCAGGGGTAGAGGGTGGCAAGAGATTAAGGTGGAAAAGGCTGAGAAGAGTGCCAGAGACATCATCATCAGAGTTTGTGTAGTAAGTCAGTTGTTGTCAAAAAGGCAATGAGAGAGTCTGGATTAAAGGAGGGTCCGTCACCAAGAAGGGAAGGTAAGGAGAGGGCAGCAGAGCGGAGACGACGTTGATGGTAAATTCTGCGTGCTCGTTGATAGAGTGGGCAGTCCAACAGAGTGTGGCTAACCGATACTGGAACTTGACAATTCTCACAGAGAGGAACAGGACGCCTCTCCATGAGATACCCGTGAGTGAGACGAGTGTGTCCAATGCGAAGACGGGAGAGAGTAGTCTCCCAACCTCGACACCGATAACAAGAAAACGGCCAGAAACCTATACTCGGCTTAACAGAATGAACCATACAACGGGCGGGGATAGAACCCGCGATCAGAGAGTCTCAAAACTCCAGACCGTCGCGTTAGCCACTCAAAGCCGTCATGTTGATGGCTTTGAGGGGACTTGAGCTAGACTTCGTCACGGCCACGCTAGCTGGAGATTTATCTGTAAAAACTTGCATTTGTGATCACAGTGGTGCCTCTGCTAACCTTCCTATGGTGTAGAAATATACCTAGTTGGATGAATCTTATTGTGGCTAGCGGGTCCAGTGGCTATCGCGACGGTCTGGAGTTTTGAGACTCTGATCGCGGGTTCTATCCCCACCCGTGGTACGGTTTGTTTGCAATCGTGTCATTACGATTTCGTGAGTCATGTTAACAGAATGAAGTTTGTTATGGAGCAGATCAAACTAATGTTGTTGCCAACAGGTGCGAAGATTGATAGCAATTACAGCAAAATAGTCCGTGAATGGAACACCTCTATACGAAACTGGGAGGTCATGTACTGTTGACCGCACAGCAGTGTCTGCCTGTTCATTTCCCTGTATGTCAACATGACCAGAGACCCAGCAAAAATCAACTTCTTTGTATTTGCTAGAGCTACGGCGTAACCAGAGTTGGATACAAAGAACTAGGGGGTGAGGTGTATCAAATTTCCGTATAGCCTGTAAAGCACAAAGGGAGTCTGAAACGACCACAAATAGTGACAAAGGCATAGATGCAATACGGATAAGTGCTACAAGAATGGCATACAATTCACCCATAAAAATGCTAGCCAAGGGTAATAAATGCCCTCGCATGACACTGTCAGAAAACACTGCTGTGAATCCAACACCATTAGACGACTTAGAACCATCGGTGTACACTGCGATAACATGAAAATAAGAGGGAGTGTTCAAGAAAAAGAGCGTGGGAAGCTACCATAGGTATTTGGGCTTTCGTGCATGGCAGTGGGAAAGAGTCACGAACAGCCGGAACTTCCCAAGGGGGCAAGGAAAAGTGAGAGGGTACATGACCATAAAGAGGTGGTAACTAAAGAGAAGACAAGAGTGAATGTAGGTGGAGAGAAAAGGGACAGAGTAAACAGGGGCGACGAACAAATAAAAAACGTATACTAGCATCAGTGACTATCCTATATATGGAAGGATTGTAGAGGTCATGGGATAGAACATAATAGCGAAGGCAGTGAGCATCACGGCGATCAGACAAGGATGGAAAATTCGCCCCCTTTATAGAGGCTTTCAACAGGGGACGAATGTTAGGTAAGACACATATGCAACAGTTAGGTATCTTTATTTCGAAACGTTTCGCCTACACAGTAGGCTTCTTCAGTCGAGTACAGAAAGGTTGATAGAAGCAGAAGATACTTGAAGACGATGTAATCAGTCCATCACCCTTAAAGTTTTGAGGTGGTCAGTCCCTCAGTCTGGAGAAGAGCATTGTTCCGTTGTCTGAAACAATATGAAGTTGAAGTGACAGAATGGGGCCTTTATATAGTGCCAGGAGGTGAGACGTAGGTTGCACTATATAAAGGCCCCATTCTGTCACCTCAACTTCATATTGTTTCAGACAACGGAACAATGCTCTTCTCCAGACTGAGGGACTGACCACCTCAAAACTTTAAGGGTGATGGACTGATTACATCGTCTTCAAGTATCTTCTGCTTCTATCAACCTTTCTGTACTCGACTGAAGAAGCCTACTGTGTAGGCGAAACGTTTCGAAATAAAGATACCTAACTGTTGCATATGTGTCTTACCTAACAATCTGTCGGTATTTCATACCATTTTAATGTTCAGGGGACGAATGAAAGGCGCCAAGGCACAGGCGGAGACCTTTGTGATGAATAGAATCTAACTTAGAGTTGCGGGAGAAGCCACAGAATAGATCTGGTCACCATAATCTAGCTTGGACAAGACTAGGGTGGAATGCAAACGGATATGCTCCCAATGAACGATGTACAAGAACCTTAAGGAGGTTTAGCCGACCATGGCAAGTTGTCTTTAACGAAGAAACGTGAGGTTTCCACATCAGTCGGCGGTCAAAGAGCAGGCCCAGAAACTTGACCGTATCACATGTCGGAATACGTGAACCGTGTAAGTACAGGGGAGTATCTGGTATAAGCGGGCGTCTAGTGAAGGTAATGAGTCGGGCTTTCATACTGGAAAATTTAAAGCCATGAGATGTGGTCCAATGGGAGACTCGGTCCATCACTACCTGAAGGGAGGCCGCTACCAGTCAACGGTCAGCGTCCGAGTAAGCTTTAGCGAAGTCATCAACATGAAGTGATGACCAAATATGCGAAGGAAGAATTGAAGGTCATTTATAGCTAAGAGAAAAAGAGTAGTACTGAGGACACAACCTTGTGATACTCCTTCAGCTTGTACAAAGTCTGAGGAGAGCGAGCCGCCAACACAGACCGGAGAATGTCTATCGGACAAGAAAGCAGCGATGAAAATTGATAGATTACCGCGGAGGCCTAAGGAGTGGACTTGGGCTAGAATGTTATACCTTCAAGAGGTGTCATATGCCTTCTCTAGATCAAAAAAGACCGCTAGGACAGTGGTTGTTAACAAAGGCATTTCGAATATATGTATCAAAGTGGAGCAGGGGGTCTAAAGTAGAGCGGCCTTTGCGAAAGCCATGTTGGTGAGGGGAAAGGCTATCGTGTGTCTCTAAGAACCACATCAGATGTCTATTCACCAATCCTTCCATCACCTTGCAGACCACACTGATAGCAAAGCCAGGTCAGAACAGGGTGTGGGATCCGAATGGGGCCTGGGAGGACGAAGGGTTACACTAGGTGAAGATTCCATAATAACAGGAACATCTTCCGTGATATCTCCTTTGTTGATATTTTAAGAAACAAATGAAAGAAGGAAAGAAAAAAAGAGGGACAGCGAAGGGACAGTTGCTAGGAGGCATGGAGGGGCTGAAAGCTCTTCCCCTCATCCGAGAGGGCCCCGAGCCCACTGGCGGTGAAGATGCAGCGTGGAATTCGTGCCATGCCCCTACACTTCATGCCAGTAAACCAGCGCTCCAGGATAGCAGCCTCACATCTACTGAGCTACCTCGGCGAACAAAAGAAAGGACGGTCGGAAACCCGCCACAAAGCATACCTCCTTTGGCTGCCACCCCTCAGAATCGACAGGCAGCTTCTGGAGATACACCCATCATCCGAAGGGCACCCCGCCCACGACCTGGAAACCGGGAACGGAATAGGGCATCCTCAGACAATTCAGATTCCACGGCAAACCACACCACCCCCGAGGGACCTTACGGAGGGGGACGAACCCCAGGATGCCACCCCCACCTAGAAACCTCAACGCCAGAGGGAAGGATCCCAGAGGCTACAGACCGGACGAGGGAAAGGGGAGGGTTGGAAGAGGGGAGGGAAGAGAAAAAAGGATGGTATGGGGAGGACGGGTTTGGGGAGGGGGAATTGGGGGGGTAATTAGCTTCGGTAGGAGGAAGAAGACCAAGAGGTCCGATTCCTCAGACCGATAGCCTCTTTACCACGACAAGAAGCCCCCCTTTAAAGAGGAATAAAAAAATAATAATTGTTTTGATTTATGCAATGAGCTTGTGAATGAATGCATGTCTAAAATTTTTTTATACAGTTTTGCAATGATGATGCTTACTTTTGTTTGTATATTGTTAGTCGTCTCTGCGCGACTGCGATTGCTCAGTTAGGGTTCGACCAGAATTTTTAGTATTTTTATGTGAAATATTTTCCATTAGCTTTTGTAAGAATTTAAGTGGCTGTATAGCTTAGACGTGTTGTTAATTCTAGTTTTTAAGTGGCTATGTAGCATAGACGTGTTGTTAACTCTAGGTTTCAAGTGGCTGTATAGTTTAGATGTGTTAACTCTAGGTTTCAATTATCCCCCAACTAGGCTTTCATGAAGTTTATTTTTATGCCAAGTTTTTACTGTTCTGTTATGGAAGTAAAATGGGCATTAAGGTGGCTCGAAACTGGGAAATTTCTTGATAAGTTGTATATAATTATTGCAGTTTCAAGGTCCAATCTGGCATGCGATTTCATGTTTAAGTCAAACTGCGGTTAAGCGCATGTCGAGAGGCGTTGCGCAGCTAGGTTTGTAGTTAAAATGTATGGGAAGGCATGGCAGTGAGACGTTAATACATGATGAGGTAGGAAAGTGTTGATAAAGCTCAAACTCTGCAGTATTTTTGTTGCTTTTAGTCCATGTTGTGTGGTTTGCATTAATATCGCCTGTAATAAAAACAAATCAGGGAACGGGTGGGGCTTGAACCCATGGTGAGTCCTACAACTCACAGGCCAGTGCTTTAACCACTTGACCACCTGGCTCTAATGTTACGATTTCCTGAGTCATCGCCTGTAATTAATATTAATGTTTGTTGCTGATGTAAATAGTAATGTAGTTCAGCTGTGCACACAGTTGCTCCTGGAATATATATTTTTATAAAGAAATGTATATCTCCTCGAGGGAAAATAAGCTGATTAGTGTTTCTAGTTTACCATTTGTAGAATTCGTTAGTGTCATGGGTTTCCTTGCGTTAGTAGGACGATATCTTCTTTCATTTTGCTAAGTCTGTCTTGTCGTTTATATTAAAATTTTTAAAATTAGATTTATGACTCGGTGTTAAGCAGATCCGATTTTGGTGGTTCGATTTAGTTTCTTTTCCAGCTAAGGAAAAGGTGTTCTTAAGTTTTTTGTGTTCCAAGTCATTAAAGTTAAAGGGGAAAAGGGGTTTGATTTCCCACCATGGCAACAAAATGTATGGCTGGTCATGGTAGAAAGCAGTTGTGGCAGGTCTGATTTTTAAGGTGTTTGTGTGTTGTGACGTGTTGGTTTTTAGTGGTATGGATATTTCAGATGAAAGTGCTGATAATATCCTCTAGCCGTGGATGTTTTGGAGGTTTTGTGGGGCTTGATTGTTTGGAGGGTGTGTGACGAAAGTTATATAAGGATGCATTTGGAGTATGAGATGTTTAATTTGGTGTACATTACAACTTAAGAAACAAGGAGCACTGCAGCAGGCCTACTGGCATGTGCTAGGTAAGTTCAAGTCACACATAAGAAGGAAGGCCTACTAGCACAAGCTAAGAAGAAAATGATTGGCAAACAAATGACAAAGATCTTTCGTTTTGAGTTTTAAGGCCTCTCCGTATATCATGCCTGTTCCTTTGACTATGTTTTTTTTTAATTCAGATCTGTGGCATATATGTTGGGCAAGTTTTATCTGGCTTATTTTAATATTTGCCTGATAGAAAATGGGCCATCTCAGGCAAGATGAGCGAGACGATTGCAATTTTGGCTGGAGGATTCGCTAACCTTATTCATTACTGGCAAACCCTTAAGTGGGTGGAATTCCATTAGTTTAAGTCTTTTTATAATAATTTATTATTGGTATATGGTTTAAAAATTGAGCTAAATGTTTATGAATACGTTAAAAGTCGATATCGGAGGATCTGATGGAAAAAGAACCGGGCAGAGATTTTAAGTGAAATAATTCTCTTATTTTTTTTCAGCCAAGAGATGCTTAAAAAGTCAGAATGCTTGAGAGAGAGAGAGAGAGAGAGAGAGAGAGAGAGAGAGAAGAAGTTGATATCCTTGGGGTGAAATTTGACTCCAAACTAACCATGAAGAACCATGTTGTAAATCTTGCAAACAAGGCAGCCAGGAAGCTTACAGCACTTCGCCGTATCTCGCATCTGCTTGACAGTAGGGGTTGCAAGATCCTGTACGAGGCACAAGTACGCTCACACCTTGAGTATGCTCCACTTTCTTGGTTTGCCTGCCCCCCCTCTCATCTGCGACTGCTGGACAGAGTAGAGAACAGAGCAAGACGTCTCATCTCGCCTGGACCCATCCTGGATAGATCTGTCATTTCAGCAGAGCCTTCAACATAGGAGGGATGTGGGTGGCCTTACTGTTATGTACAAGGCCAATATTGTCAAAATACCACACTTGGATCCACTTCGAGGACAGCGTGAAACAAGCTTTTATGCCACAAGATGGGCAGAAAGCAGCAACTTCACTCTGGCTGTACCCTTCTCCAGAACATCACTCCATTTGAGATCATACATACCCAGGATGACTCGAGTATGGAACACATTTGTACAGCATAATGATGTCAACGAGATAAAGTCAGATGATCAAATGAAAATGCTGGCCCACAGATGGCTCCAACTTCATCCTGTTCCCTACTTGTATGTCTCATAACAATAAAAATGCTTTCAAATGAGCTGATGTAGGTAACAGCTCTTAGCTTGCCAATAAAGTTAGGAATCCTTAACCCGTAAATAGCTTGTCAATAAAGTTAGGGATCCTTAACCTTGTCAAACCCTGTGTAAAAAGAGAGAGAGAGAGAGAGAGAGAGAGAGAGAGAGAGAGAGAGAGAGAGAGAGAGAGAGAGAGAGAGAGAGAGAGAGAGAGACTGACAGACAGACAGACAGACAGACAGAGAGCGATGCGAGACAATATTCTCTTTGTTTATCTGTCTCTTAATGTGTCTGATTCTCTCTCACACGCACTTTCTCTTTCATTCCTTCTTTCTCTCTCCCGCAAAAAAAAAAAAAATCTTTGCAAAAAATATTAGGTGAAATACGGTGGTCAGTTTAGCAAGCAATCTGGTGGCAGGAAAACCCCGTTATTCAGTAAATGGCTCCATATGCTTCATCGCCTCGCCTGGGGGAGTAAGTGGAGGAGAAAGTGCAGGGAAATGTACTCTCCACCAGCCCCATCACTACTGCCCTTACCTCCCCTTCCATTCCTTTCTCTCCATTCAGTCACCCCCCTTTTTCTGCTCTGTTTTTCTTCATAAAGGATCAACCTTCCTAGAGGTGGTTTCACTTCTCACGTAGCAAACATTTGTTCTTGCAGTGTTTAGTAGTTTTACTTATAAGGTGTCCACTTAATTTTATGTTAAGCTGGGAATGTTTAGGGAACTGAGAGAAGCTGTACTTATTTTTTAACTTATTTTTCTTGATAAAATGACTTATTTCGATTATTTTATTTCTTGTGAAGATGTGTTCCAAATGCAAGTTATAAGATGAATGTGCATATTTGCTCTCTCTCTCTCTCTCTCTCTCTCTCTCTCTTTACAGGTTAAGGATTCCTAACTTTACTGACAAGCTAAGAGCTGTTACCTACATTAGCTCATTTGAAAGCATTTTGTATTGTTATGAAACATACATGTAGGGAACAGGATGAAGTTGGAACCATCTGTGGGCCAGCATTTTATTTTGATCAACTGACTTTATCTCGTTGACATCATAATGCTGTACGAATGTGTTCCATACTCGAGTCATCCTGGGGATAAATAATCTGGAGAAGAGTACAGCCAGAGAGAAGTTGCTGCTTTCTGCCCGCCTTGTGGTATAGAAGCCTGCTTCTCGCTGTCCTCGAAGTGGAGCCAAGTGTGGTACCTTGACAATGTTGGCCTTGTACATAACAGTAAGGTCGCCCACATACCTCCTGTGTTGAAGACTCTGCTGAAATGACAGATCCATCCAGGATGGGTCCAGGCGAGAGATGAGACGTCTTGCTTTGTTCTCTACTCTGTCAAGCAGTCGCAGATGACGGGAGGGGGGGGGCAGGCAAACCAAGAAAGTGGAGCATACTCAAGGTGTGAGCGTACTTGTGCCTCGTACAGAATCTTGCAACCCCTACTGTCAAGCAGATGCGAGATACGGCGAAGTTCTGTCAGCTTTCTGGCTGCCTTGCTTACAAGATTTACAACGTGGTTTTTCACGGTCAGTTTGGAGTCAAATTTCACCCCAAGGATATCAGCTTCTTCCCCAGGTGCCAACACCCTCCCATTCATCCTTACTACTGCACCGGCATTACCATCATGGTTCCTAGAGACCATCATCATTTGCGTTTTCTCAAGTGCAAATGTTACGTGCCATCTCTTTCCCCAGGCTGATATAGCTTGGGGAAATAGATGGCATTTCTTCTCTTGGATAAGTGATTATCAGTGTACAGTCGTCGGCATATGCATGTGATTCTCGGACGAGATGAAGAAGGTCGTTGAAGTAGATGTTCCATAACAATGGTCCCAGCATGTTTCCTTGTGGAACATTTGCCCGTATAGGATGTCTTGCTGATTCTTTTCCATTGAGAACTACCCTTAGAGATCTAACCATGAAGGTAATCACTGAGGAGACATATCAAAGAGCCTGCAATTCCCAGAGCTTGCAGTTTTGCTAAGAGGCCATGGTACCACACCCAGTCGAAAGCACCAGCAATGTCCAGTGCTACCACACAGCTGACTTTGGATTCATCCAGTGACTGGTGCCACTTAGTGGAGAGGTTTAACAACAGGTCAGCAGCAGAGTAACCTTCCTGAAGCCATATTGACGGTCACAAAGTAGTGGTAGTCAAAAAACTCTCTGATTTGTCTTCAGATTATTGTCTCAAGGATCTTGCGATTGTCGGTAGTGACACTGGTCTGTAGTTGCTGATTTCTGCTCTGCTCTTCTTTTTGTGAACAGGGACTACATTTGCCTCTTTCCACAGAGAAGGCCATTTACATTGTACTAGGCAGTGCTGAAAGAGGCGAGTTAGAGGTGCTGCTATCTGGTCTGCATATCATCTCAGCAATCTTGGGCCTTTTCTTGGTCAAGCGATTTAAGAAGGAAATGCACCTCCTCCTGCCTTACGGTCACCACCTCTCTCCCCCCGCCTCTCTCTCTCCATCCTGACTACAAGATGCTACTTTAAACAATACATTACAAACATTTAAAGAAAAGTTTTAATCTAAACATTTCTAACTCAGTCGCAAACGTCAGCGTAACCAAACCATCAGGTATTTCATTACAGCGAAGTGAAGTTCTAAGATTATACTAACTTCATAAGATTAATTTGGTGGCGGCCATCTTTATATATATATATATATATATATATATATATATATATATATATATATATATATATATATATATATATATATATATATACATATATATATATATATGATGTAGGGCGAAATGACAGTAGTTTGTTGGATTATGTATTGGTAGATAAAAGACTGCTGAGTAGACTTCAGGATGTACATGTTTATAGAGGGGCACAGATATATCAGATCACTCTAGTTGTAGCTACACTGAGAGTAAAAGGTAGATGGGATACAAGGAGAATAGAAGCATCAGAAGAGAGAGGTGAAGGTTTACAAAAGAGGAGGCAGCAGCTATTGGAGGATAGATGGGCTAATGAGAGCTAGGCAATGGGGTCGAAGAGGTATGGGGTAGGTTTAAAAATGTAGTGTTAGAGTGTTCTACAGGAAAGTGGGTGCAGCATTGGTGGAATGATGATGTAAAGAGAGTAGTAAGGGAGAAAAAGTTAGCATATGAGAAGTTTTTACAAAGTAGAAGTGATGCAAGGAGGGAAGAGTATATGGAGAAAAAGAGAGAAGTTAAGAGAGTGGTGAAGCAATGTAAAAAGAGAGCAAATGAGAGAGTGGGTGAGATGTTATCAACAAATCAAGTTAAGAAAGCCTAGAGAACAAATTGTCAGTTAAAAATAGGAGAGGAGAGTTATTAAATGGAGAGTTAGAGGTATTGGGAAGATGGAGGGAATATTTTGAGGAATTGTTAAATGTTGATGAAGATAGGGAAGCGTCAGTGTAGGAGTGAGGAAGAGCCAGTATAAGTTCTCAGTAGGTAAAATGAAAGGGGGTAAGGCAGCTCCAATTATTTAATAAATGTATGGAAGAGGGTAAGGTACCTAGGGATTGGCAGAGAGCATGCATAGTTCCTTTGTACAAAGGGGACAAAAGAGAGTGCAAAAATTATAGGGGGATAAGTCTGTTGAGTGTACCTGGTAAAGTGTATGGTAGAGTTATAATTGAAAGAATTAAGAGTAAGACGGAGAATAGGATAGCAGATGAACAAGGAGGCTTTAGGAAAGGTAGGGGGTGTGTGGACCAGGTGTTTACAGTGACTAGAGGTCTTTGTGGCATTTATGGATTTGGAAAAGGCGTATGACAGGGTGGATAGGGGGGCAATGTGGCAGATGTTGCAAGTGTATGGTGTAGGAGGTAGGTTACTGAAAGCAGTGAAGAGTTTTTACGAGGATAGTGAGGCTCAAGTTAGAGTATGTAGGAAAGAGGGAAATTTTTTCCCAGTAAAAGTAGGCCTTAGACAAGGATGTGTGATGTCACCGTGGTTGTTTAATATATTTATAGATGGGGTTGTAAGAGAAGTAAATGCGAGGGTCTTGGCAAGAGGCGTGGAGTTAGATAAAGAATCACACACAAAGTGGGAGACAGCTGCTTGTGCTCTTGGGAGATTCTGAAGAGAAGTTGCAGAGATTGGTGAATGAATTTGTTAGGGTGTGCAAAAGAAGAAAATTAAAGGTGAATACAGGAAAGAGTAAGGTTATGAGGACAACAAAAAGATTGAATATCAGATTGGAGGGAGAGAGTATGGAGGAGGTGAATGTATTCAGATATTTGGGAGTGGACGTGTCAGCGGATGGGTCTATGAAAGATGAGGTGAATCATAGAATTGATGAGGGAAAAAGAGTGAGTGGTGCACTTATGAGTCTGTGGAGACAAAGAACTTTGTCCTTGGAGGCAAAGAGGGGAATGTATGAGAGTATAGTTTTACTCTTATATGGGTGTGAAGCGTGGGTGAGAATGTTGCAGCGAGGAGAAGGCTGGAGGCAGTGGAGATGTCGTGTCTGAGGGCAATGTGTGGTGTGAATATAATGCAGAGAATTCTAGTTTGGAAGTTAGGAGGAGGTGCGGGATTACCAAAACTGTTGTCCAGAGGGCTGACACATGTAGAGAGAATGGAGCGAAACAGAATGACCAAGAGTGTATCAGTCTGTAGTCGGGGTAGGGGTCGGCCTAAAGGGTTGGAGGGAGGGGGTAAAGGAGGTTTTGTGTGCGAGGGGCTTGGACTTCCAGCAGGCATGCGTGAGCGTGTTTGATAGGAGTGAATGGAGACAAATGGTCTTGACGTGCTGTTGGAGTGTGAGCAAAGTAACATTTATGAAGGGATTCAGGGAAACCGGCAGGCCGGACTTGAGTCCTCAGTGCCTGCACTCTTGTTAATGTTGCAGTTTAAAAACTGTAGTGTAAAGCACCCTTCTGAAGACAGTGAAGTGAATGATGGTGAAAGTTTTTCTACCCTGCCTTGGTGGGAATCGGCCAGTGTGATAAAAAAAAAAAAAAAAAAAAAAATATATATATATATACACACACACACACACACACACACACACACACACACACACACTCCACCACCGAATTTTACAAAGGCAGCGCCGCTAAGAGCTACAACAGCATCCCAATCCAACTCTTCCCTTGTTGGTTCGTCAGTGTTTATAACTCAGTCCTCCTCTTTTCCACAGAAAGGAAACTAGTTTCATAGAAGATGGATTATGAACTATGAAAGGCTAGAGGAGTTAAGGCTGACAGGTGACATGATTATGACGTACAAAATTCTGAGAGGAACTGACAGGGTGGAGTGGAAGAGTCTGAGAGGTGGGTCTCAGGTACACGAGGTCACACCCTGAAGTTAAATTCCTAAGAACAGAAAAGAAGTGGAACTACTTAGACAGCGACGTGGTAGATACAGAATGCATACATATCTTTGAGAATAGATATGACAGGGGTCACACAGCCACGAGAGAGTGAAACCAACATCGGGCAGCAGAGAGGCGGGGGGGGGGGAAGCTCAGACTCGACCCCTACAACCATAGTAAGGCGAGTACAATTAGGCGAGTACAAACTTCCTTATACTCACGAGTAAGTTGTAGACTCTTAGGAGGTCCAAGATTTTAATTTGTCGATATTGGTTTTTCTGTTATTTTGTTTGTAACTCGGTCCACAAGAAGTCAGTGCAACGAAA
>NC_091367.1:16764278-16791912 GCF_038502225.1 Cherax quadricarinatus
ATTCATTCATGAAGCTCTCAATAAACTATGAGTCACGTTAACCAGAGAAGCTCTTAGTTTACCAGATAAGCTAACAACCACCAGGGTATTCTAGAAGTGGCCGACAATCGAGGCTGAAGTGAACATAATTCTGCAAACAATCGAATCCCAGAGACAAACGACCAATATTACACTTATTCACAAATTTACACTAGTATTTATACAAGAAAACGTTTTCCTTACACAGGCTGTGTCCTGCTGTTGGATTAATCCACGTTGTTTGCTTAGGGACTAAGTCTTCTATTGGTCACCTCTGTGGTCAGTAGTGTCTGCTCTGCCTTCCAGACTTAGATTCATTACAGTTAGTTGATTTATTCTATCTATAGGGCAAGGGGTGTAATTTTTATGTAAATTGTTACTGTATTATCACGCCCAGGTTCATAACGTTGCGTTTTTTACTGAAATGTTCCCTGGATTGTACAAGGTTATTCTTCTTACTAAAAAGACGTGCCTAAATGGAGAGAAATAGTATGCATTGCCGATGTAAAAGAGACATAAGTACAGTATAATGCTATTTTTTATTGATAGACTGTCAATAAAAGTTCGTATTATACTGCATTTGTGTCTTTTTTCGAAGTATCTTGATGCCAGTAAATGGTTTTTTTTTTATCCAAGGAGGTGGACCTGCCTTCCCTTTCCTTGGATCGAAACTGATCGTTGCCCCATCCCCCAGTGCGATGTATGATCCCTAAGAGTTTACCGTTCATTCCATTAATGTATTAATAATAATAATAATAATAATAATAATAATAATAATAATAATAATAATAATAATTTTTACTTTAATATTCACAAGACTATTTATTGCTTTCTATCATTTTAACGACGCGATGTTTACGTCCGTCAGATCCTGCTAGGAAACTCGAGGCATATATTCCAGAGCTCCATAGAAAGTTTAGTTCATTCTCTGGAGAAGAGATAAGGTATTTTTTGGCATTTGTGGATCACTCAAGCACTCCATTACCCTCGTTCCCACAATTCATCATTTCTTGTGTCAAGATTAAACCTTTTCCATAAGCCTGGGTTTTAGCACACAGTAAAATCCAAATAAAAACTTAATATTATTTAAATTCACAAACATGTGTACATGCAAGGCAGAGAACATGCATGGTTTCTTAGAATAAATGAAAAAGAAACAAAAGATACAAAAATATATAGGGGAATGAGGCTGTTAAGAAAAGAAGGTAAAGTGTATGGAAGAGCAATTACCAAAAGGATTCAATGAAAGATGCATGACCTAGAGTAGGATTGCAAAAAAACAAGGAGATTGCGAGAAAGGCAGGGAATGTGTAAACGAAGTGTTTACATTGAAGCATGTAAGTGAACAATACTTAGAAAAAAGTAGAGAATGTTTTCTGCATTTATGGATTTAGAAATTGCATATAATAGAGTTGGGGGAGCAATATGGCGGATATTACAAGTGTATTAAAAAGGTTAAGAGGTTTTATGTGGAAAGCGATATTGTTCAGGTTAAGGTATATACGAGAGAGAGAGAGAGAGAGAGAGAGAGAGAGAGAGAGAGAGAGAGAGAGAGAGAGAGAGAGAGAGAGAGAGAGAGAGAGAGAGAGAGAGATGGTGCCTTTGACAGAGATATGTGATGTCACATGGTATTTTAACATATTTATAGATAGGGCTGTAAAGGAAGTGAACTCTAGGATGCTGGGGATAGGTGGGGAATCAAAAGATATCGAATCTGATACAAAGTAGATGATGTCAGGTTACGTTTAGCCGATGTTATGGTTCTTTCGGGAGATTTCTGAAGAGAAGTTGAATACAGGAAAGAGTAAGGTGATGAGAGTAATTAAAAATCTAGGTAATGACAGACTGAATATCGATAGGAAAGAGGGACGTGGAGGAATTAAGTGTTTTCAGATATTAGGGAGTGAACATGTCGGGGGAAGAGTCTACGAAGATAAGATGAGCATAGAACTGTCGAGGGGAAAAAAAAGGTGGGCATATACTCATGTAAAGTAAAAGGACACAAGTGCAACTAATGTGACATTTATTGTGGCAACGTTTCGCTCTCCAGGAGCTTTATCAAGCCATTACAAACAATACATGGACACAGAGGGTATATAAAGGCTCAGAGTGAGGTGCAATACTAATGAGGTACCATTTCGATGTTCACTAGTGGTAGTAGTAGTAGTAGTAGTAGTAGTAGTAGTAGTAGTAGTAGTAGTAATAGTAGTAGTGGTAGTGACAAAAGTAATACAATATGGTAGAGTAATTAATTCGTACATGAGTAAAAGGATATAAAAGCTATTACTTGGGTAACATAAAAATAGGTTGGACAAATAAAGACTGGAAAGAGGCAGGTTGTTTCAGTGTTCACTCTCTGTCATGTGCTTTGTGTAGTATAACAGGAGAGACTAAGTGATGGCACGGTTTACTCATGCATCTTTGGAGGAAAAGAACCTTATCAATTGAGTCAAAAAGAGGAACGTATTACAGTACAGTGGTACCAACACTCTTATATGAATATAAAGCATTGGTTTGTAAATGTCGCATCGAGGAGGAGGATGAAGTCAGTAAAGATGTGGCTAGCGGTAATATGTAGTGTGAATATAATACAGACAGTTTATAGTATGGAGGTTATGAGAAGTGAGTGTTACCAAAAGTATTATTAACAGGGCTGAGAAAGGGTTAAATGATTTGAACATTGAGAGAGAACGATGACTGCAGGGTGTATAAATCTTGGGTACAGAAGGGATAGGAGGCTTGGGCTTGGACACCCAACAGGCTCATGTGAGCATATTCAATAGAGTAGATTCAAGATTTTACGATTTGATGTGCTGGCGGAGTGTGAACAAGGAAATATTTATGAAGGGATTCAAGGAAGCCAGTTAGCCGGACTTGAATCCTGTAATTGAAAGCTACAGTGTCTTCACTCTGAAGGATTGCTGAGGATGTTGCAGTCTAGAGGGTCATTTGAACTGTGATGTCAGCAAGCTTCTGGCAAGACACTGATTGAATGATTAATGGTAAAATTGTTTGTTCTTTTTCTGGTCAACATACCGCGGTGGGAGGCAGCCGGCGAGTTAAAAATTATATCCATGCATACAGTCATGCATATACTCATGCATATACTCATGCATCCATGCATATACTTAACAGAAGAGCACGCACTCTAATTATAATTCAAGAAAAGGTATTACAGAACTCAAAGAGGTTAGAAAACAAAGAAAAATTACAGCCGTCGGAGGGTACAACATCTAATTTTGGTTAGCATGTGGATTAATGAATGGGGCTGTTTTCTATTAAATGTAGGTTTTAGACACGGATGATTAATGTCACCATGGATATTTTAAATGTTTATGGATGGGGTTGTAAAGGAGATGAATATCAGGGTGTTGGAGAGAGGTGTGAAACTGAAAAATATGGCGAAGTGTATAACATTGATATGGGTGCTAGACAAACTTCATACTCTGCTGATCTCGGTACCTGCAGTTCACGTGAAGAAAGGATGGAGAAATTTCCTAGAACTGGATTGGATTGTCTCTCAGATGTAAACAACAGTGCTCCTGGAAGCGACTGGAAATTCACTCTGCGGTCTGGTTGAAAAAACACTTCATGTGACCAGGAAAATTGTTGAATCACACTCAGGTTGCTATTTGTTTCACAAACACTTTTTCTATTAATTCTGTACTCCAGTGTACTACATTGAAAAATATATTAGTTCAAGTCTATAATGCAGAAAACTTTGATTTTTTCAAATCTTCTACCATATTCTTTGTCATAAATTTTCGAATCCAGAAAAGAACTTTGCGAGCAACTATAATATTCCTAATTAAGAAAAAATACTGCTGTGAAAATAGGAAATAAAATTTGAGCTCTTTCATGTGCTTACACACATCTTCAGAGGAATAGTTTCTTTGTCATATTTGCAATCACACGTTTTATTGTGATTTCTTCCAATACCTAATTAAATGTATATATGCAACAGACTATACATTTATGGTAAAGGAATATACAAACTTAGGTAATCTTAATAACACGAGGTAATAGTACTGTCCTCACCCCCGTAGGGAAGGTAACAGTAGTGTCCTCACCCCCGTAGGGAAGGTAACAGTAGTGTCCTCACCCCAGTAGGGAAGGTAACAGTAGTGTCCTAACCCCAGTAGGGAAGGTAACAGTAGTGTCCTAACCCCAGTAGGGAAGGTAACAGTAGTGTCCTCACCCCCATAGGGAAGGTAACAGTAGTGTCCTCACCCCCGTAGGGAAGGTAACAGTAGTGTCCTCACCCCAGTAGGGAAGGTAACAGTAGTGTCCTAACCCCAGTAGGGAAGGTAACAGTAGTGTCCTCACCCCCATAGGGAAGGTAACAGTAGTGTCCTCATCCCTGTAGGGAAGGTAACAGTAGTGTCCTCACCCCCATAGGGAAGGTAACAGTAGTGTCCTCCCCCCCGTAGGGAAGGTAATAGTAGTGTCCTCACCCCCGTAGGGAAGGTAACAGTAGTGTCCTCATCCCCGTAGGGAAGGTAACAGAAGTGTCCTCATCCCCGTAGGGAAGGTAACAGTAGTGTCCTCACCCCATAGGGAAGGTAACAGTAGTGTCCTCATCCCCGTAGGGAAGGTAACAGTAGTGTCCTCAGCCCCGTAGGGAAGGTAACAGCAGTGTCCTCACCCCGATAGGGAAGGTAACAGTAGTGTCCTCCCCCCCGTTGGGAAGGTAATAGTAGTGTCCTCACCCCGTAGGGAAGGTAACAGTAGTGTCCTCATCCCCGTAGGGAAGGTAACAGAAGTGTCCTCATCCCCGTAGGGAAGGTAACAGTAGTGTCCTCACCCCATAGGGAAGGTAACAGTAGTGTCGTCATCCACGTAGGGAAGGTAATAGTAGTGTCCTCACCCCCGTAGGGAAGGTAACAGTAGTGTCCTCATCCCCGTAGGGAAGGTAACAGTAGTGTCCTCATCCCCGTAGGGAAGGTAACAGTAGTGTCCTCACCCCCATAGGGAAGGTAACAGTAGTGTCCTCCCCCCCGTAGGAAAGGTAATAGTAGTGTCCTCACCCCCGTAGGGAAGGTAACAGTAGTGTCCTCATCCCCGTAGGGAAGGTAACAGTAGTGTCCTCACCCCCGTAGGGAAGGTAATAGTAGTGTCCTCACCCCAGTAGGGAAGGTAACAGTAGTGTCCTCATCCCCGTAGGGAAGGTAACAGTAGTGTCCTCACCCCCATAGGGAAGGTAACAGTAGTGTCCTCACCCCCGTAGGGAAGGTAACAGTAGTGTCCTCATCCCCGTAGGGAAGGTAACAGTAGTGTCCTCACCCCCGTAGGGAAGGTAACAGTAGTGTCCTCACCCCCGTAGGGAAGGTAATAGTAGTGTCCTTACCCCAGTAGGGAAGGTAACAGTAGTGTCCTCACCCCCATAGGGAAGGTAACAGTAGTGTCCTCATCCCCGTAGGGAAGGTAACAGTAGTGTCCTCACCCCCATAGGGAAGGTAACAGTAGTGTCCTCACCCCCGTAGGAAAGGTAATAGTAGTGTCCTCACCCCCGTAGGGAAGGTAACAGTAGTGTCCTCATCCCCGTAGGGAAGGTAACAGTAGTGTCCTCACCCCCGTAGGGAAGGTAATAGTAGTGTCCTCACCCCAGTAGGGAAGGTAACAGTAGTGTCCTCATCCCCGTAGGGAAGGTAACAGTAGTGTCCTCACCCCCATAGGGAAGGTAACAGTAGTGTCCTCACCCCCGTAGGGAAGGTAACAGTAGTGTCCTCATCCCCGTAGGGAAGGTAACAGTAGTGTCCTCACCCCCGTAGGGAAGGTAACAGTAGTGTCCTCACCCCCGTAGGGAAGGTAATAGTAGTGTCCTTACCCCAGTAGGGAAGGTAACAGTAGTGTCCTCATCCCCGTAGGGAAGGTAACAGTAGTGTCCTCACCCCCATAGGGAAGGTAACAGTAGTGTCCTCACCCCCGTAGGGAAGGTAATAGTAGTGTCCTCACCCCAGTAGGGAAGGTAACAGTAGTGTCCTCACCCCCGTAGGGAAGGTAATAGTAGTGTCCTAACCCCCATAGGGAAGGTAACGGTAGTGTCCTCACCCCCGTAGGGAAGGTAACAGTAATGTCCTCACCCCCATAGGGAAGGTAACAGTAGTGTCCTCATCCCCGTAGGGAAGGTAACAGTAGTGTCCTCACCCCCGTAGGGAAGGTAATAGTAGTGTCCTCACCCCCGTAGGGAAGGTAACAGTAGTGTCCTCATCCCCGTAAGGAAGTTAACAGTAGTGATCTTTCGGAACGGAGTCCCAAAACTCACTTGTCATGGGTTCGATCCCCCCCCATCCCCAGGTTCCGTGGTTTCAGACACAGCCTGGTGCATGTGACCTGAGTTTGATGATTTTTATTTTATTAACACATCGGCCGTTTCCCACCAAGGCAGGGTGGCCCGAAAAAGAAAAATTTTCATCATCATTCACTCCATCACTGTCTTGCCAGAAGGGTGCTTTACACTACAGTTACAAAACTGCAACGTTAACACCCCTCCTTCAGAGTACAGACACTGTACTTTCCATCTCCAGGACTCAAGTCCGGCCTGCCAGTTTCCCTGAATCCCTTCATAAATGTTACTTTGCTCACACTCCAACAGCACGTCAAGTATTAAAACCCATTTGTCTCCATTCACTCCTATCAATATGTAAAGTAAAAGGACACAAGTGCAACTAATGTGACATTTTACTGTGGCAACGTTTCGCTCTCCAGGTCATAAATTCTCCATGCACCAACACTACTAACAAAGTTATCATGCTTCCCAACAGCCAGGTTGCACTGAACGTTTCCAAGGTACTCGCACAAACTAACACTAGAGTCGCCATCGCATCCAACACTTCCATAGGAATCTAACCATGACAAAATCGAACCACCATGAACCAGTCAATGCAGGAGTTTACACTATACCTTGTGGAGGATGTGACACGATATATGTAAGGGAAACAGCATGGAACCTCGAAACACGCCTCAATGAGCACATCAACGCATGTAGGAATGATAACTTGAACAACGCCTGCGTATAACACCGGAATTCCACCAATCACCTCATGAAATTCAACGACGTCCGCCTAGTAATCAGAGAGTCAAATTTCCGCGGACGTAATTGCCTTCAATCATCATTAATCGCTGTTTCTAACACAATCAAGCAAAATAAAGGCAGCTTCATTATCTCTGAAGTATTAGCAAAAATCCTCCTCAGAACAGTAAACCCTGCCATCACATAGTCTCTGCTACACAAGAACATACTCAGAGAAGGAACACTGAAACTAACCTTCTCAGACCCAACCACCAACAGACATATTTGTCTAACCCATTTTATGCTACCCAAGTAATAGTTTTTTGACCTTTTACTCATGTGCAAGTTGACTGTTCTACCATATTGTATTACTACTACTATTACAACTTATATTATTATACTTCTACTACTACCACTTGTATTACATCTTTAAGCCTATATATACCCTTTGTGTCCATGTATTGTTCGTAACTGTTTGATAATGTTCCTGGAGAGCGAAACGTTGCCACAATAAAATGTCACACATTAGTTGCACTTGTGTCCTTTTACTTTACATATTGTCGGTAATTCTACCAACATTATTACACTATCAAATACGCTCATGCACGCTTGCTGGAAGTCCAAGCCCCTCGCACACAAAACCTCCTTTAGCCCCTCCCTCCAACCTTTCCTAGCCCGACCCTTACCCCACGTTCCCTTCACTACAGATTTATACACACTCGAAGTCATTCTGTTTTGTTCCATTCTCTCTACATGTCCGAATCTCCTCAGCCCTCTGGATATTTGCTCTGGTAGTCCCACACCTCCTCCTAATTTCCAAACTACGAATTCTCTGCATTGTATCACACCACACATTGCCCTCAGACATGACATCTCCACTGCCTCTAGCCTTCTCCTCGTTGCAGCATTCATCACCCATGCTTCACACCCATACATTCCCCTCTTTGCTTCCAGGGGCAAAGTTCTTTGTCTCCACAGACTCCTAAGTGCACCACTCACCCTTTTCCCCTCATCAATTCTATGATTTACCTCATCCTTCATAGACCCATCTGCTGACTGGTCCACTCCTAAATATCTGAATACATTCACCTCCTCCATACTCTCTCCCTCCACCTAATCTTCTTGTTATCCTCATCACCTTACTCGTTCCTATACCCACTTTTAATTTTCTTCTTTTACAACCCTACCAAATTCATCCACCAACCTCTGCAACTTCTCTTCACAGTCTCCCAAAAGCACAGTGTCATCAGCAAAGAGCAACTGTGGCAACTCCCACTTTGTGCTTGACTCTATCTTTTAACTTCACATCTCTTGCCATGACCTTCGCATTCACTTCTCTTAAAACCCCATCTATAAATATATTGAACAACCACGGTGACATAACACATCCTTCTCTAAGGCCTACTTTTACTGGGAAATAATCTCCCTCTCTCCTACATACTCTAACCTGAGCCTCAATAGCCTCGTAAAAACTCTTCACTGCTTTCAGTAACCTACCTCCTATACCATACACCTGCAACATCTGCCACATTGCCCCCCTATCCACCCTGTCATGTGCCTTTACCAAATCCACAAATGCCACAAAAACCTCTTTAACCTTATTTAAATACTATTAACCTATATGTTTCACTGTAAACACTTGGTCTACACACCCCCTACCTTTGCTAAAGCCTCCTTGTTCATCTGCTGTTCTACTCTCCGTTTTATTCTTAATTCTTTCAATAATAACTCTACCATACACTTTACCAGGTGTACTCAACAGACTTATTTCTCTATAATTTTTGCACTCTCTTTTGCCCCCTTTGCCTTTAAACAGAGGAACTATGCATGCTCTCTGCCAGTCCCTAGGTACCTTACCCTCTTCCATACATTTATTAAATAAAAGCACCAGCCACTCCAAAACTATATCCCCACCTGTTTTTAACATTTTTATCTTTATCCCATCAATCCCAGCTGCCTTACCCCCTTTCATTCTACCCACTGCCTCACGAACTTCCCCCACACTCACAACTGGCTCTTCCTCACTCCTACAAGATATTATTCCTCCTTGCCCTATACACGAAATCACAACTTCCCTATCTTTATCAACATTTAACAACTCCTCAAAATATTCCCTCCATCTTCCCAATACCTCTAACTCTCCATTTAATAACTTTCCTCTCCTATTTTTAACTGTCAAATCCATTTGTTCCCTAGGCTTTCTCAACTTATTAATCTCACTTCAAAACTATTTCTCATTTTCAACAATTTTTTTTGATAACATCTCACCCACTCTCTCATTTGCTCTCTTTTAACATTGCTTCACCACTCTCTTAACTTCTCTTTTCCTCTCCCTATTCTCCTCCTTCCTTGCATCACCTCTACTTTGTAAAAACCTCTTATATGCTAACTTTTTCTTTTTTCTCTTTACATCATTCCAACAATCGCTCTTCTTCCCTCCCACACCCACTTTCCTGTAACCACACACTTCTGCTGAACACTCTAACACTACATTCTCAAAACTACCCCATACATTTTCGACCCCATTGCCCATACTCTCACTAGTCCATCTATCCTCCAATAGTTGTTTATATCTTACCCTAACTGCCTCTTCTTTTAGTTTATACTCCTTCACCTCTCTCTTACTTGCTACTTCTATTTTCCTTGTACCCCATCTACCTTGTACCCTCACTGTTGCTACAATTAAAAAGTGATCTGATATATCTGTGGCCCCTCTATAAACATGTACGTCCTGAAGTCTACTCAACAGTTTTTATCTACCAATACGTAGTCCAACAAACTACTGTCATTACGCCCTACATCATATCTTGTATACTTATTTATCCTCTTTTTCTTAAAATACGTATTACCTATACCTAAACCCCTTTCTATACTAAGTTCAATCAAAGGGATCCCATTATCATTTACACCTGGCACCCCAAACTTACCTACCACACCCTCTCTAAATGTTTCTTCTACTTTAGCATTTAAGTTCCTTACCATAATTACTCTCTCACTTGGTTCACAGGTTCCTATACATTCGTTTAACATCTCCCAAATCTTCTCTCTTCTCCAGGTGCATATACGCTTATTATGATCCTCTTCTCGCATCCAACCCTTATTTTAACCCACGTAATCCTTGAATTTACATATTTATATTCCCTCTTCTCCTTCCAAAACTGATCCTTCAACATTACTGCTACCCCTTCCTTAGCCCTAACTCTCTCAGATACACCTGACTTAATCCCATTTATTTCTCCCCACTAAAACTCCCCTACCCCCTTCAGCTTTGTTTCGCTTAGGGCCAGGACATCCAACTTCTTTTCATTCATAACATCAGCGATCATCTCTTTCTTATCGTCCGCATTACATCCACGCACATTCAAGCATCCCAGTCTTGTCAAGTTTTTCTTCTTCTCATTTTTAGTAAATGTATACAGGAGAAGGGGTTACTATTCCATTGATTCCGACATTTTAGTGACCCCATACGACACATGGCCTACTTAGGAAAGATTCTTTTCCACTTCCCCATGGGCAATAGAGGAAATAAACAAGAACAAGAGCTATTAAGAAAGAAGAAAAAATCGAGATGTATGTATATATATATATATATATATATATATATATATATATATATATATATAGATTTATATATATATATATATATATGCTTAGAACTCGTTAATCACAGCGATGTAAGGGAGCAGAACTTTTCTTCATATTTAATATTAGAGTGATGTATTTTTATTTTTGTATACCCTTGACTTTACAGGCTAATAAATGCTGCCGTTTGACCTCGGCTCACTTTAATGCACAAGTTTTTCTAAGGCATATGCCAATAAATAAATCGTCAAACACCGTGGTACCTATTTCCTGCTAGGTGAACACGGCTAATATGGTTAAAATTTGCTCATAGGTGTCGACTTGCAAAGTTGTCCAACATAAAACAATTTTCACTGCACAATACAGTGAATGCAACACAGTGCAACTACCAATCAACAGTGCTGCTTTTATTCTAAAAAATAAGAAACATTCTTTTGTGCTGGATTCAGTCATTAATGAACACTAAGTAAGAGGTAACAACCGACATAGGTAATCAAAGTATCGTACATAAACTCGCTGCGAAAAAAGAACACAGGGTACCTAAGAATTTTACAAACGCTTACACCGGCTAAGCAGTAAAAGTTCAAATGTTTATATACAGTTCATTCACAGTGAACAAGTACTCACTAACATACACACTCACATTTAACAAGTGCCCAGAAACACATACTCAGTTAACAAGTGCCCACCAACATATATCCTCAGTGAACAGGTAACAACCAATATATATTTTCACAGCAAGCTGGATAAGCCCCAGCATGTACGAGACTGCTAGAAGGAAAATGTTTTTCTTAAGGTTTGCCTTCACCCGATTTTGTGTTGTCGCTGGAGGCGGCGTAATTTCTCGTTACCGAGAGGGAAATTACCTACTGGGCTGCTGACGGGGGTGGCGACTACGTCAAGGTTTGTCAGGATGTGCCTGTTGTGGCCTGAGTGTAAGATGTTCTCTCAAGTGATGCTGACACCAGTCCTGACATGAATGTAAGATGTTTTCTTACGTGATGCTGACACCAATCCTGACATGAATGTAGGATGTTTTCTTAAGTGATAAGTATACCAATCCTGACATGAATGTAGGATGTTTTCTTAAGTGATAAGTACACCATTCCTGACATGAGTTTATGATGTTTTCTCAAGTGACGCTGATACCGGGTATAGTCTAATACCATTTTATTTAAGTCCTAATAAACGAGAATAAATAAATAAAGAGAAAGATGGACGGGAAGTTTGAACTACGATCCTGGGATTGACAGATCCAATGCTTTACCGACTAAGCTACAGAGCTTCTAATAGGAAACATTCAGAAGCAGTATTTCTGTACATGTTTTCACTCAGCGTCACCTACTGTAACCCTACTGACTCATCCCAACAGCTCAGAAGCTTTTCCAGTCAATCTGTCCTTTCCAACCTCAAAGCCATATAGCCTATGAACTCAGTTTAAATAGTCATAAACGACTGCAAATAAGTAAAATGAAAGATAAACTGTGGTCTTGTACCGTTGTCCTGGGGTTGGCAGGACCCACGTTTAACACTGACCTACTCAGCTTCTAATAGGAAGATTTACCTTTTCCCGGGATAAAAATTTGATTTTGTGATAAATCTGCGAAATTCATTCTGACCATAACGAAAAAGATATATGATTTAAAAATACCAGTGATATATAGCAGGATTTAGAACCCCCCCCCCCCACCCCACCAAAAAAAAAATGTTAGGTGAGGTAGGTTAGATGAAGTTTCTATGCAAGGGGTGGTCCAAAAATCGTTTTTCATATTGTCAGTGAAAGCAGTTTTCTACCAGTCTTTAAAAAGGCTTTTCGGAAAAATTCAATTATTCAAGGAGTTTGGTCTATTCGGCAAGTTAGGTTTATTAAGTACAACATAAATATTTCTGTGTAATAAATCGCGGAAATCGACAAAAGATGAAAAGCATTCAACTCCTCCCTGTGGTTATTTTACATATAAATTTCTGTTTGTCTGTCTGCCTGTCTCTCTCTTTTTCTATCACATGTTAAGCATTTTTCTCTCCTGTAATGGCTGTTCATTTGCTGCTAATGTTTTATTCACATGCGCTTACCTCTTGCAAATATGTTGTTGCAAGGTCAACCAGTAATTAATTCTGGATGTTATATTGTTGAATTATGTTTTCTGCCGATGTTTCCAGTCATGTTGCTGATGTTTTTAATGTTTATGTTCCTAACACTGATGTTACCGTTGATTCCGTCGTTTTTGCAAATAATACTTATGTTTCTACTGTTTCTAGTAGTGAGGTTTGTGTTCCTATTTGAGTTTCTGTTTCTTCTGGAGTTGTTGTATTGATTGATGCTGCTGCTGCTGCTACTGTTAGTGTTGCTATTACTGTTGATATTGCTGTTGCTCTAGGTGTTGTGGAGGTTTGTGTTCCCAAATGTGTTTCTGTTGCTTTTGGAGTTACTATTATTGTTGATGTTGCTGCTACTGTTAGTGTTACTGGTACTACTACTACTTTTAATGTTGATGTTACTGTTGCTGCTTTTGTCGCGATTTGAGTAGCTGATATTGTTATTGTTATTCCTAATAGTGCATTGCTATTACCGTTCGTGTTGCTGCTGCTCTTTCTACTGTTATCTGTTGAAGCTAATTGTGGTGGTTCTGCTGCTGTTGCTGCTATTGCCACCATTGCTTTCACTGATGTTATTGCTGCTACTGTTCGTGATTCTGCCACTGTTATTGTTGTTGTTGCTTTTAGTGTTGCTGCTGATATTGGTGTTGCTGTTTCTGTTATAGTTGTTTTTTCTGTTGATGTTACTGTTACGATCGGTGTTTTTTGTTGTTGGTATTGCTGTTATTACTAGTGTCGCTACTACTTTTCTTGTTATTCCTACCATTTTTGTTGTTGTTACTGTTGATGTTGCTACTATTGGTGTTGCTGCTACTGTTAGCGTTAGTTACTTTTGCTGTTGCTGCTATTGTTAGCGTTAGCTACTTTTGTTGCTGCTGCTACTGTTGGTGTTGATTCGACTGTTTATGTTATTTTTTTCCTGATGATTTTGGTCTTGGTACTGTTTAATTTACTTTTGTTACTAATGAATTTGCTTTTGCTGTTTGTATTGCTGTTTTTTTCAGCTGGTATTATTACTGTTGCTACTTGATATTGCTCCTTTGTTTTTTATTATTGTTGGTGATGATACTATTGTTGCTGCTGTTGTCTAACGGTCGGGGCTTCTGCTGCTAGTGGTTTTCTCCTGTTGACCATTACGATATTTATGTTGCAAAAGTTGCTGGAGATAGTGCTGCTATTTGTGTTACTGCAGCTGTTATTAGTTGAAGCTAATGTTGGTGCAGCTGCTGCTGCTGTTGCTACTGCTGTTGTTACTGCTGTTGCTACTGTTGTTGCTAGTGTTGCATCTGCTGTTGGTTGTTGATGCTACTGTTTTTCTTGATGACTTCATTATCGGTGGATTTGGTGGAGTTGTGGATAATATAGGTGGTAGTAACTGTGGTAGTAGTTGTGGATAATATAGGTGGTAGTAACTGCAGCAGTAGTTGTGGATAATATAGGTGGTAGTAACTGTGGTAGTAGTTGTGGATAATATAGGTGGTAGTAACTGTAGCAGTAGTTGTGGATAATATAGGTGGTAGTAACTGCAGCAGTAGTTGTGGATAATATAGGTGGTAGTAACTGTTGCAGTAGTTGTGGATAATATAGGTGGTAGTAACTGTGGCAGTAGTTGTGGATAATATAGGTGTAACTGTAGTAATAATATAGGTGGTAGTAACTGCAGCAGTAGTTGTGGATAATATAGGTGGTAGTAACTGCAGCAGTAGTTGTGGATAATATAGGTGGTAGTAACTGTGGCAGTAGTTGTGGATAATATAGGTGGTAGTAACTGTGGCAGTAGTTGTGGATAATATAGGTGGTAGTAACTGTGGTAGTAGTTGTGGATAATATAGGTGGTAGTAACTGTGGCAGAAGTTGTGGATAATATAGGTGGTAGTAACTGTGGCAGTAGTTGTGGATAATATAGGTGGTAGTAACTGTGGCAGTAGTTGTGGATAATATAGGTGGTAGTAACTGTGGCAGTAGTTGTGGATAATATAGGTGGTAGTAACTGTGGCAGTAGTTGTGGATAATATAGGTGGTAGTAACTGTGGTAGTAGTTGTGGATAATATAGGTGGTAGTAACTGTGGCAGTAGTTGTGGATAATATAGGTGGTAGTAACTGTGGCAGTAGTTGTGGATAATATAGGTGGTAGTAACTGTGGCAGTAGTTGTGGATAATATAGGTGGTAGTAACTGTGGCAGTAGTTGTGGATAATATAGGTGGTAGTAACTGTGGCAGTAGTTGTGGATAATATAGGTGGTAGTAACTGTGGCAGTAGTTGTGGATAATATAGGTGGTAGTAACTGTGGCAGTAGTTGTGGATAATATAGGTGGTAGTAACTGTGGCAGTAGTTGTGGATAATATAGGTGGTAGTAACTGTGGTAGTAGTTGTGGATAATATAGGTGGTAGTAACTGTGGCAGTAGTTGTGGATAATATAGGCTGTGGCAGAAAAGGGATAATATAGGTGGAGAATGTCAGAAGTTGGGGATAATATAGGGTGTAACTGTGGGGGTATTTGGGGATAATATAGGTGGAGTAACTGTGGCAGTAGTTGGGGATAAATAGGCAGTAACTGTCAGAAGTTGTGGAAAAGGGTGTGTGAATTGGGGAGGAAGGGGAAATATGGGTTTAAAGTGTGGTAGTAGCTGTGATAAATGGGTGGAGTAACTGTGGCAGTAGTTGTGATAATATAGGGGGTAGTAACTGAAAGGGTAGTTGTGGAAAATATGGGTTTAGAAATTTTGGGCAAAAATTGGATAATATGGGTGGAGTGTGGGTAGTAGTTGTGATAATATGGAAAAAAAACTGTGGCAGAATTGTGATAAAAAGGTTTAAAATAACTTAAGTAGTTGTGATAATATAGGTGGAGAAACGGGTGGAGAGTTGTGGGCATTATAGGGTTAAACTGTGGCAGAAGCTGGGGATAAATGGTGGAAAAATGTGGTAGTAGTTGGATAATATAGGTGGAAAACTGTGGCAGAAGTTGGGTAATATAGGTGGAGTATCTGTGGCAGTAGTTGGGGATAAATTGGTGGTAACTTTTAAAAAGGTTGTTTTATAGGGGGTCAACTGAAAAAGGAAGGGATAAATAGGTGGTAGTAACTGTGGCAGTATTTGGGGGATAATATGGGTGGAGTAACTGGGCAGTAGTTGGGGAAAATATAGGTGGAGTGGGTGGGTAGTAGTTGTGAAAATGGGTGGTTAACGGGGCAGAGGGATAAATAGGTAGTAGTAACTGGGAGGTGGATAAAAGGTGGTAGTAACTGTGGCAGAAGTTGGGATAATATGGGGGTAGAACTGGGGTAGTTAGGATAATATGGGTGGGTAACTGTGGGTAGTTGGGGAAAATGGGTTTAGTAATTGTGGCAGAAGTTGGGGATAATATAGGTGGAGTAATGTTGGAATTTTGGATAATATGGGTGGTAGTAACTGTGGCAGTTTGTGAAAAATATAGGGGGTAAACTGTAAGTAGTTGGGGAAAAAAGGGTGGTAGTAACTGTGGGGTAGTTGTGATAATAAAAGGGGGTGTAAGTGGGGAAAAAGGTTCAATAGATAGGAATAGGAGGGGAGAAAAAAAATTTTTTCATTCCGGTTACTTTTTAAAGTTTTTTTTTTTTTTTTATTTAAAAACCAAACGGGTATACAAAAAAATAAAAAAAAAGGGGAAACAGAGGATCTCAACCCCAAGGCCTCCATTACATAAGAAACCCAAAAAAAAAATAAACAACCAATGGATTGCACCTATATACTGCAAGATATACCCTTTTAAACATACAACAATAATTTTTACTTTAAAGAAAATAGTTTACAAATAAACAAGTAAAGGGTTAAAAATTTAATAAAATAAACATTCAATGCCCCAAAAACCTTAACTTATAAAAATTTAATATATAACATGACATATGACAAAGACTCACATGATTGAAAAGAATATATACGAGAAAAGGGAAAAATTTTTTTCCCAAAGCCTTCTTTTATTAATCAAAAACCAAAACCAACATCATAACCCCGTTAGAACATTTACATACTTTTCCCCAACATTGGGGGATTTACATATACCAAAATACAAATAAATTAAAAGAAAAAAATAGATCTAAAAACCGACTAAATTACGTTAAATAAACCTGTATAAAAAAATCTGACAAAAAAGGAACGTCTATAAACTGGTTTTAGATATATCTGTATACCATACACCCAAAAACTTGTCAAAAAAATTTTTTGCCATAAAAAAAACCAAAATATCGGGGTGCTGAAGTCTATGGTACATTTAAATAAAAAACCCCCAGAACATAACATGAACAAAAAAAACTTATGGCAAAAAAAATACCGTTGAAACCCCATACAAAGACATTGAAATGACAAAAAAAAGGGTAACGAAGAGGGAAAATACAACAAGCATTTTTAAATACAAAAAACCCCCCATCACATTTCACCACAGTACTATCTTTTTATAACAATACTGTGTAAGTAGATAACAAAAAATAATAAACTTAAGACTACTAATGTACATAGAATAGTGTATAGTCCAAGAAAAAAAAAAAATTTGCCCCCCCATAAAAGGAAAACCCCTTTGGGCCATACATTATTCACCCCACGCATCACCATCCAACACACACGCAAACATTTGTTGTCACCATTACCAGGGGGGCGGGCCCCCTTTTCACCTCCCTGGGCTTCCCCGCCCCAGCAACACTTTCCAATCGTACCCTCCCCCCCCGATATTAACAAGTCCAATAAAAACCCGTATCGTGTTTCCTTATATCCTTTTGGGAAAAACCCCCCCCACCCCCCTCCCCCTAAATTTTTTTTCACATACCGTTTTTTAGGTTACTGCTTTAAAACCCCCTCTTCACCTCACTGACCTGTTTCCCGCAATCCCATACCATATATTAATCTGCCATAATTAAACCCCACAGCCCCTGATTATACCTTTCCCCCCAACCCCCACGCCCAGACTTAATGCCTCAATACAGAAATTCCTTTTACCATCCTTTTATATCACCCTTATTTAACCACCCCTTTACACTTTTTTTAGTCCGTCAAAAATATACAACATGAAAAAGGCTTTTCCCCCCCCACCAAAATCCTGCAAACACCCCCGTCAACGAAAATTTTTTATTTTTGGGAAACCCCACCCGATGGTAAAAAGCCGTAGATAACGATACAAATTTTAAACCCGAAACAGGTTGGAAATCAAACCTACCAAAATTTTTCCCTATACTTCCCCCTTTCATACATGGGGAAAATTCCCTTTCAGGCGCTCAACCTCCCGGCTAACAATCTAAAACAACCCACCTATTTTGACCTTGCTGGCTCAAAAGATCCCACGCCAGAGCCCCCCAAAACAGTTTCACACTATGCAACTCCCAAATCCTGTAACATCCGTTGCAATCTGTTATGGATCCCCAAAACCCCCCACCCACACTTTCCCCATCACCTCCCTTTTAAAGAAGACACATTTGACCCTCTGCTTTTGCCCCGCAAAACCCGCCCCCTTTTCTTGCAGGTAAAATTACCAGTCCCTTTTTAAACCAATCACAGCCTTTAAACCCCCCAAAAAATTTAAACCTTTTAAGAGTTGGGTTATTTCGGGGCCCCGGGGAAAACGGTCCATGTCCCTACTTTGCTATACAGAAGATATTTAAAAAATGGCACGCCGAAAAAGGGTCAGGAAAAGATAAGGCCCCAATGTTTCCCAAAAGTCCCTGGGAAACCTTTTTTACCCATCCTACTGAGTTTTTCCATGCGGGCCCCAGTTAGACGTCTGCATAAATAAGACCGCAAATTTTTAACGAATTCACCTGCTTCCCCACAACTGCACCCACCCCAGTCAACCCCTTTCCCCCCCCCAAACCCTAACCCCATAACCATGGATTTATCTGAATTTACCCCCATACCAGGCCGTTCTCGAAATTGACTACCCCCTCTAATGTGTCCATTGACATCCCCTCCTTTATTGGGGAAAAGTTGTATCATCCACATACCCAAAAAACTGGCCAAAACCCCCGCAACCTCACACCCTGGGCCCCCCCCTTGGGCACAACGTTTCCCATCAATCTATAAAAGGGGTCCTGTACAACGCAAAATAATTGTACAAGGACACCCCTGCCTGGGGCCCCCAAAACCCCTTACAATCTTCCCAAAAAATGACCATTAATTGTACCTCCCAAATTTCACCTCCATACAATGCTTTCCGATCCACCCATCGTATGCCCCCTTTCCAATCGAGCACCACCAAACCTCCCCTCCCCCTTTTTCCTCCCCCCGGGAAACCCCTTGGAACCCATGCCCCCCCACCATAGGGCCTCCCCCAAAAACCCAAAATGAGTTTTTGATACCTTCCCCCCCACCACTTGACCCGATTTCCAAAATCTTAGCAAAAAATTTGTAATCTGGGATAACAACGAGATCGCCCGGTAATCCCAGCGAGCCGCCCCCTTTCCCTTTGGTACCAAACAACGACAGGGGTTGCCTGCTTCTCACCCCGCCCCACCCTCTCCTTCATGCAATTTTTAAAAACCTAACCAAAAAAAGCCTCATTATTTCCCAATGCTGTTTATAAAACCCCGCCGGGGAAAATCCATAATTCCCGGTGCTTTGCCCTTTTGCATTCCAAAATTTAAAACCCCCCATATTTCCCTCAGTTATTTCCCCACCCAGTGCTTCCTATCAATGACCCAACCGGGCATACCACACTTCCCCCAAAACCTGTTCTAAAACCCCATCCCCTCTCCCCTTCCTTTTTGCCAGTACTTCTCATACCACCCATCAGCAAACGCCCCCCTTCCTTCCAAGCTTTTTGGGACCTGCCCCTCCTGCACCCTCCTTCGACTCATGAACCTCCCAACCATGGTATAGTCATTGCCTGCTGTCTTTGTTTCTCCTAAACGCACGATGAAAATTTTATCGCCCATAACACCCCTTTTCCCCCCCCCGCCTGTACCCACACTGCTTGGAACCTCTCATCCTGCACCTCACGACCTTTCCCCCAATTGCCATTTAAAATCATCCATTGATAATGCCCGCCACCGCCTCCTGATAACAACCCCGTAATCTATCCTCCAAATAGTTAGCAAGCCCATATTTTAAAGAATTGATGTTTCCTTTTACATAATATTGCTTAATCCGTTCTTTAGCCACACCATCCCACCACATCACCCACATTCTCTACCCCATTTACCTTCCCCCGTAACCCTCCCACAGCGTTTCAAACCCCTATCCCTCCTCACCCAACACACTTGTATTTTAAATTCCAATAACCCCTAGGGTATACCTCTTTGTGACTCCACCCCACCCTCTTTCTCTACTGCCTGATGATCCAAATAAAAATTTTTTTGAAAAGGAAAAAAGTCAACCAAACCCTTAGAGGGGTTTTACAGCTCATCCAACCCCCCCCGCATAACCCCGTTTTTAAAAAGTGCCCCTACCTCCCACGCCCCCCCCTCCAACCGCATCCCGCAAACCGGGAAAATCCTCAAAAAATTTTTGCAAGGCCGCCACACGTGCCCCCCCCCCCTTTTGGGTTTCCCCGTCAGCCCCCCTAATAACCAGTTCCAGTCCCCACCAAGATGCACAACCCCGGTAAAAAACCCCGTAAGAAGAAAACTAGTTCTTCACATACAAAATCCCTTTTTTCCCCCCCACATCATTTTCCTGGTGCCCCACTTTCCAAAAAATACCTTTTGCCCCATTCCCCCACCCATTCCCGCAATACTCTTCCCCCCCCTTTACCCTTTGCAACACAAAGGGCCTGCCTCCCGATCAATATAACCCCCCACCACCTTTTTTAGATGTACAGATGGCAGAGTCATGACCCGGGGAAAACCCTTTCCCCCTTGGGATCCTTTCCCCCTTGAAATTGTGTTTTTGCAGGAAACTACATCCACCCTTTTATATTTATACAGAAACATTTCGAAACCATTCCCCTTCACACTAATTTAAAATATTTTCGCCTAGTCATACACCTAAGGCCTCCCTTTTTAGTTTCCAACCCTTCCTCCCGCTTCATTCATCCCAGGGGTTTCCCGCCTCAGAGCCCAAAACACAAGGTTTTACACCATCAAACCCCCCCCCCTTTTTTGATGGCCCCTTTTCGTGACTACCTCGAAGTGCCTTTTTTCCCCCCAGATTTGCGCCGGCGTCAGGAACCCTCTGAGTCTGACGCCGCCGCCTTTCCTCGGATCCCCCCACATCCATGTTATCTAATGAGGTTCCTCACGATGTACCCAACCCCACCACGCCCCGCCCAAAGCACACGGCGGCAAACCCCGCTTACTAGTTTGGGCCCCTTAACCCCGCTTTGGTTTTTTTCATTAATTCCCTCTACAGGCAACCCCCGCGCCTCTCACTAGCCCCAGGAACAACATCCCCCTGCAGGGGGTCAATGTCCTTAACACTTCCTGGTTTCCCAGGAGCCCCACCCCCCCCCTGCACTTGCACTTCTGTACCCTTTCCCCTTTTTTAGTAACAGATCCTTTTTCGTCACAGCTTACCCCCACACGCCAGCCCCCCCTTTTAATTCCCCCCTTTTACCCCAAGCGCCGCCCTTTTCTTTGCGTGGGGTCCCAACAACAGCTATCACGCTGGTAACGGTGCCTTTACCCCGTTTTGCAGGCGCCCCCAGCTTACACACGCTGCCGCCGTATGGTCGACGCCCCCCATATTCTGCACATACGTCTCGGGCCAGCATTCGATACCATAACCCTTGATCCTGAAGTCCCCAACACAATAAGACGGGATGGGGTGTCTCAGGGGTCACCTTTAGGGGGGTCCTCCCCGATGGTCCATAAGCACCTGCCGTCCACTTGCCTTGTTGTTTTGGGGTGTCTCCCATTTTCCTAAAAAAAATTCCTGATTTTCACCCCATCTGGGCCCCAAAAAGGGACAAAAAATCAACCCCCGTAAAGTGGGGAGATACCCCATCAAAACGCAAACCCTTCCCGCGGAGAAACGTCAAGACTAATTTGGGGAACCGTCACCAAAGACTCGTATACGGACGGGGAATTTAGTTTGACGAAGATTCTGTGTCTCTTTAGGGCCCCACCCCTACCCTCATCGCCCCCGGGTTCCATAGGTCTCCTAATGATTGGGGGAGTAATACCCCCTTGGGAAAAGGGGGAAAACGCCCCACAAAGGGAGCTCAAGCCAATGGTATTTACGCGTCTCCTCATACTCGCGCCATGTTGATACAAGGTAGCCCCCAAAAAATAGGGGGAGAGCACAACCGAACCCCGACCGGGGCAGGCAGCAACCCCCCCCCTTGGGAAGGGGAAGGGCCAGCCCGCTTTTTCCCCCCCCTTTTCCCCCACCCCCAAAGTGATAGTTTTTATTGCTGGCTTTTTTGTTTTAAAGTAGGGGCAGGGCTAGCTCCCGGGCCCTCCCTTTCCCCCCCCTCTTTTCCCAAAAAAGGGGACGGGGGGCTCAATCAAACAGTAAATCACTGGGGCTCACAGCCCCCAAAACTACTGTGGGGAACGCCTTTCCTTTTTTAAGTGGATTTATTAAGTTGTTTACTTTTGACCATTAATAAACTTAGTCCTTTTCCCGTCTTGCTGTAGGTTGACTGTTTTCAATCACCACACCTTTTTGGGGATTGTACTTTTCCATGGAGAGGATTTAAGAGGGGGGTAACCTGTCTTTTTTCAGCTTGGGTGACAAAAGGGTCACCTGTCAATCAACGAGGGGAAAGATGGAGATTGACTAACGTCCAGAGATTTTCCCCTTTTATTTTAAATTTCCCGGGGCACCCGTATAAATTCAGGACGTAAAACCCCCCATCATTGCAAAGGGTAAAGAACCCGCTTTCCTGTCATCGGGGGTAAAAACTAAGGCTCTATCTTTGAAGAATAGCCAGTGGGTCGTAACCAACACCTGGGCCCCCATCCCCCAACAGCAAGTGTCCCCAAAAACAGACACCCCCATATATAATAGGTTGAATTGTTATCATTTATATTTTTTATTTTTCATTTTCAATGTAGGATTAAATTTTTTTTTAAATTTTTTATATTTTAAATTTTATATAAAAAAGGTTTATGTTTGTCTGTTATTACTTTTTTTATTCTTTAAATTTTTTCCTGAGGAAGAGCCACCCTTAGAAATACTTACTGAAGTTGTTACAGGGCTGAGTGACCCTTTCCAGAAGTGTAGTAGTTGTGAAAAAAAGGGAAAAGGTGTTGGTAATTGTAAAGTTGTGGGGGTTTTATTAGGGGGTGTAATTGGGCAGGTTGAAATAAGGTGTAAATGGGGAAGGGTGAAAATATAGTGTGTAACTGGGGAGTAGTTGTGATAATATATGGTAGTAATTTGGAGAGTTGTGATTTATGGGGGTGTAACTGTGGAAGGGAAAATTATAGTGTAAAACGTGTATTTGTGGATAATATAGGTGGGTAACTGTAGTAGTTGTGAAAAGAGTAACGGGGCAAGGGGTTAAAAAAGGTAGAACTGGGGCAGAGTTGTGAAATATGGGTGGTAACGGGGCAGTAGGGATAAAAGGTGGCAGAAAATTTTTTGGTAGTTGTATAATATGGAGTAACTGTAAAAGAAAATAAGGGTAATGTAAAGTAGTTGTGAAAAGGGGTAATGTGGTAAAGGGGGATAAAAGGGGGAGTCTGTGGTAGTTTGTAAATGGGGGAGAACTGGCAGTTGTGATAAATAGGTGGTAGTAACTAAAGTAGTTGTGATAAAAGGTGGAGAACTGGGGAGGTTGTAAAATAGGTGGGAATTGGGCAGAGGTGAAAAAGGCTGGTAATTAAAGGGGGGTAAATAGGGGTGAAATGTGGAGTAGTTGTGAAAATGGGTGGTAGTAACTGTCAGAGGGGGATAATGGGTTTTGGGTAACTGAAAAGTAGTTGGGGGAAATATGGTAGTAACGGGAAGAGTTGGTTAGGGGGTAGTAACTGTGGTAGTAGTTGTGAAATAAGTTGGGTAACTGTGGTTTTGGGATAAATATTAGAACTGGTAGAAGGGGGGAAATATAGGGGTGAACGGGGTAGTAGTTGTGAAAAAGGGGGAGAAACCCGGGTAGTATTTTGGGATAATGGTGGTATCTGCAGGAGTAAGGGGAGTTTTATTTGGGGTTTATAATCAAGAATGAGAAAAGAATGAAGATTTTTTTTTTGAAAAAGGAAAGGGTGGTTTACAGTTTTGATTTTTTAAATACAAAGAAAGTCACTATCATGCGGGGTAAGAGAGGGGGAAACTGCAGAGGTACTCCTATACGGCGGGCCCTTTTCTAAAACCAAACCATAACACAAATATTTCCCCAAACCCCATTCTAAAGTTACCCGGGGAATGCTTTGAAAACCCCACTGACTCGGAAAAATCTAAAGAAAAATTTAATGAAATTTTTTCAAAAACTTGAAGTGCCGTAAAAAAAAATATTAAAAAAGAGTTTCCCCTTTCCCTTCTAATTCAAACCTCCCCCTTCATCACCGACCCTAACCCCCTGGCTGAGTGAGGTAACTTTTTACGAGCTTATCGCTGTTAATTAGAAAACGGTGTTGCTGACGATAAAAATTTATATGTAGGAAACTGAAAATAAATTGTAATAAGGGAGCCCCTTTTTGTATGTTGCAGAATGTGCTGTGGTTTTTGAGCCCGACCGGTTGTAGGGCGAGTTTGACGTAGGAAAAATTTCTCCCGGTAGTTTTTGTTCTGTAAAAATTTTTTGAAAAAAGACAGATGAAATTTTAGATCAGAAATTTCACGTAGGTTTGTTTTTTTGGAAAAACTACTTTTTAAACCATACAATCATAAATTGACCCATTTTTCATCCACTCAAGTTAGTTATAAAACATTTTTTCAATTTTCCCCCGCAAGACTATTCCATATTCCCCTTAAGGATGTTACTATTAAAGACCAGAGGTTCCCCATCTGTTATACCAAATCATCATCTGGGGTCCTAAATGATTAAAAAATTTTTTTTGACTGTAAGATAAAAACAACACTGCAAACTTTTAAGAATGGTATAAATAGACAAAATCTGGGATCTTTTTTTAGACGTTTCGCCATCCATGGTTTATCAGAAATTTTAGGGAAAGAAAGAAGGGGAGGACTATATACAGAAGATGAGGAATCGTCCCAACCTTTGGAGTAGGTGCCTTTCACCCCCCAAGCCATCGCCACCACATTTTTTTCCCCAGCCTACGCACCCCCAGATAACTTTTTTAAAATTTTGGGAACTGGTGCTGCCCCCGTTGGTTTTAAAAGGAGACAAAATTTTGTCTTTTTTTGCTCCCAAGAGTTTTTCTTCACCAAGTCAGAACTTGGGAATAAACATAAGAATGTTGTGAGTGAGGGTAGAGAAACACTTGAAAAAAACCTTTTCGCCCCCGGGAAAAGGGTTTTAAAAATTTTATATATATATATATATATATATTAAAAAAAATAAATATATATATATATATATATATGCAATAAGATCACAGAAAAAGGTGATTTAGAATATAAAAAAAACCACTTGAAAGAAAGAGAAATTCCCAAAGGGTTGACTACTACATTATCAAAACTATGAAAGAAAACATCCAAGGAAGCATATAAGGGGGCTGGCCCAACACATCGATCCCACAATTTTAAACCTGACGGCCACCCCAAATTGGGAAGGTCCTTTTCACAACCACCCCCAAAAATATTTTTACCCCAAAAAAGTTTTAAAAATTTTTTGTCCAGGGATTATTAAGTTCTTCCCAAAATATAATATATATATATATATATATAAATATATATATATATATAAAATATATAATATTTTATATATATATATATATATAATTTTTTTTAATTTTTTAGTGACTTTTCCAATTGTTAAAAGGAAATTTCATGCTTTTTTTTTGGGTTTTTATTACAGCATGTACAAAGGAGGATATAAATCATCTTATTTTTCTCCTTGAAAAAAGTTTAAACAAAACAATTTTAGAACACCCGCCCCTTTTTTCAGTTCGGGGCTTAATCTGGTTTTCCGACGTTGCCCTGCCCGGTAAACCTTTTATTTGCTTTTGGGGGAAAACTATTTCTCAACTCATTATTTTTACTGTTTTCTTTGAGATGTTGGGGGGAGAATATTTCGTAACTCGGGAACTTTTGCTTACAAAAAATTATTTTAAAATTAATGATATTTGATGTTTTTTTGGGTTTGTCGAAGGTTCCTTGATGCGGTATTTTGATTTAGGAATTGGATAGGGCCCCGTTTTCCCCAATTAAACCTGAAACCTTTTACATCCCCCCACATGTACTGTATAATCGACTTAAGAAAACGTAATGACAGATTCAAAAAAAACCATACCCCGGGCCGAGAACCCCGGGGATAATCTCAAAAACCCCGTCCGTCGCGTTAGCCACGACCACCAGCCACAATAAGATTCATCCAACTAGGTATTTTAACCCTAGGAAGGTTAGAAGGGATCTTGACCCCAAAAAGCAAGTTTTACAGACGAATTTTCCCCCAAGGGGCCGGGGAACCAGCCAAGTCCCCTTTACGCCGCAAAATGACTTAAGAAATGTAATGACAGATTGAAAACCATACCCCGGCCGGGGTTGAACCCGCCATAGAGTCCAAAAACCCCGCCCGTCGTCGTAAAACTTGATTTGTGGCCAGAGGTGCCTTGGGAACCTTCCTTGGGGTAGAAATAACCAGGGGAGTCTTTTTTATAGCTGGTCTAGTGGCAACCCACGGGCTGGAGTTTTGAGACCTATGACCCGGGGGTTTAACCCGGCCGGGGTATGGATTATAATCCCTCGGTTTTCTTTGATTAAAAATATCTCTGGGTTTCCAGTTCGCCCACTGGATAAAACCTTGGGAAAAAAACCGACAAGTTGCTTTATAAAGACACGAAAAAACCCCTATGACATATTTATTAGAAAAAGTTTTACCTGGGGGCCTTGATACCCAAATACAGAGGTAAAAAGGATTTTATATAGGGGGGTCTCGCCACATATTTCTTACAGAACCCAAGGGGGGTGTAGACGCCTGCTGTAAGGATGTGGGGCCCTGTTTGAGGAGGTCTTATAGATGTGTTTATGGTGGAAAGTTGATGTTCTAAGCAAGTGCCCGGTGAGTATTCGTGCAACACCACCACATAGAAATGAACTGCTTAGGGGGTGTTCCATGGGCGGTTTGTTGAGGATAGCTTGTGCCTTGAGTCTGCAACCGGTAAGAAAGATGGGAAATAAAAGGTGAAAAGGGCCCGTTTATGTAAGACATTCAAAAAAACAAGGGCGGGAGATGCGAAGAGCTCTCAAAAAAAAGCAAAAAGGACCTCTTTAGTGTGTTTTTGGGTGTGAAAAAAAGTTTTAAAGATCGCCCTTTGCTGGAGGTTTCAAAACCCCTTTGAAAAAAAATTTTGTCATTGTCAAAGACCCCAGCCAGCCCCACACCCTAACTTCTGCAGCAGGCGTTAACAATCCCCCTTTATTTGTCCCAAAAAAATGAGGCGAGACAGGAGAGATCTTGGTTGCCTGAATGAGCATCAAAACCCAACAGAGATGATGTAAGGAGCCTGTGTCCTCCCCCGACTAGGGCATTTGATGAATAATGAGGACAACCGTTCTCACCGAACCAGACCCCACACCCGGGGGGGCCTAAAACCCCACAATCGTGTCACCGACACTATAGAACGAACACTGGGAAAATACAAAAAATTTTAAAACATTGGCCCTGATAATTAACACCACCAACCCAAAAAACAGGAGTCCCTGATTTCATCGTCACCCGTCCTCATCCCAACATGACATTCATCAGGTCACCGTTACCACACCACTCTCCGTTTTTATATAATGTCTTTTTACCTTGAAAGAATTATAGTGATCAAGGCCCAGACCAAACGTTTTCAATAAAAAGTCATAGGTTTTTACGTTCTTTCTAAAACCAACCCGACTTTCATTGTTATGGCATCGACGAACTGAGTATTTCCCCAAGGGGGGTTCCAGAAGTGACTGGCTTTTTG
>NC_091367.1:16792012-16794512 GCF_038502225.1 Cherax quadricarinatus
TTATAATTTCTCAATCACTAGGGAAACGGTTATTAAACAGGTTGGCCAACTGAGGCAAAAATAAGTCCCCAGGTCCTGAAGTTTTTTTTTCAGTAGTTCTTAAAGAGTTCAAGATGGTACTTAGTGAACTACTATCGATACTTTCATAGTATATCACTTCAAACTGATGTAGTATTGGAGATATCGAAGATGATTAATGTAATTCCTATTAAAAAATTTATGGAAAGTAATTACCATTCAATTTATGTTCAGTAAGCCTGAACTCTGAACACAGATCAAGACTCTGAAGCTGAACACCTCTCCAAGCTAAGGGACTGATTACTTCAATATTACCTCTTCAAGATTGATGGACTGATCACACCATCTTTATACACAATGTTTTCGACTTCTATGCAGGTGAAACGTTTCGGAATAAAGATATCTATCTGTTGCACGCTTCTTACTCTTCTGTTGATAAACGGTACAGCAATATCTTAACAATGTTTATCCAGCAAGCAGTTCACACCAGTTGCCCTGGAAAATCACTCATTTAAACCCGTTTCCTTGTACATCATTTCCTATGTTATCGAGTAGAGGAAAGCATATCAGATAATCTAATTTAGCTTAACATATTCTCGAATGTACTGTATATTATTAAAGATGAACAATTCCGACAGCAGGTTTGATCTGGCGAATACAGAGGCGACTGATCAAAGCTGCAGAAATGAAAACCTTCCATCTTGGCTGAAGGACTAACCACGTACAGATGAATTCTCAGCTTCAACTGTAGCTTTCAAGACTGATGGAGGGAACACCTTAAAATTTCCACTTCTTCAGCTGTCTCCTAATAAATTAGACTCCTGTGTATTCAACTGAAGACGTAGCCTCCTGCAGACGCAACATATCTCAGCAATAAATGTACCTAGACATTGGACGTATGTCTTATTCACCACACCACTTTACAGTCTAATGTAGTTTATTTAATATACGAGTATAATCGTGTAGAGCCCAATTATCAGCACAAATTCGGGTGTAGCCTAACCTATTAGTATATCACTCTGTTAAAAACCAAGTTATTAGATTTTTCTTGTGTAGCCCGATATAATATTATGTCTAATGAAACAAATCACACTATTGCACCGTATATTCTGACTTATCAGAATTTCGCCCGATAGACTCTCGATTCGTATTTCAGTACCTCAGTATCAAAAGCCCAGACTATCTATGTCACCCATTACAGACCAACATATTATGGCCCAGAGTACACATGCTCAAAATAAATTAAAAATCATTGATTCTCAAATAATTTATAAGGGTGACAAGTCAAGTCATTTTAACAGTATAGTAGGCTATGGGGCAGTTGCGCCTCTCAGGAGTCATGGAACGCTCGCCCCAAAATAAGCCAGCTGGAGTCTGCAGAGGTAACTCAAAAACAGCACTAACCTGGTTCGTCGAGGTGTGAGTGGTGGCTCTTGACCGCCTCTAGCATCTTCTCTCTCTCCTCCTGGGTTTTCACCAGAGAAACTTTCCCTCCTACACCTGCCGAATTGCACACAAATACGTAATGGTTAATGGCGCAGCTGAAGGATAGGAGGTTTAAACTGTGATTAACAACAACATGTATGTAGAGGAGACACATATGCGGTATTACGGTATTTATTAAGGATACGTTTCGCCCACCAGGGGCTTTATCAGTCCTATGATAAAGTCTGACGGACCAAATGTTTTAATATCTCACTTGTGTTTAACTTATTAAATCAATAATATGATGTCCCACGCTTCTAAAATTAATAAATTTAATTAACAAGAGATAACATATCAACCAGTCAAGACAAAGACATTCATTTAGTAAGCTTGAAATATTTATATATTTTTCGAAAATACACATCTTCAGAATTTAAATTTTCAAGGGAAGTTATTTTCACATTCCGTTAATATTTTTGTGTGAAGTCGTGAAATTTATTTATTATTTAAGATATAAATTTCATTTTACCAAAGTATAAAATAAACCAAAAATTTGAAGGCACTACTAACTGATATATATATATATATATATATATATATATATATATATATATATATATATATATATATATATATATATATATATATATATATATATGTATATATATATATATATATATATATATATATATATATATATATATATATATATATATATGTATATATATATATAAATATATATATATATATATATATATATATATATATATATATATATATATATATATATATATGTATATATATATATATATAAATATATATATATATATATATATATATATATATATATATATATATATATATATACATATATATATATATATATACATATATATATATATATATATATATATATATATATATATATATATATATATATATATATATATATATATATATATATATATATATATATATATATTATTTTCAACACTTCCGCGTTTCCCAGCGATGCAGGATGACCCAAAAAAGAAAACTTTCACCATCATTCACACAT
>NC_091367.1:16802012-16832012 GCF_038502225.1 Cherax quadricarinatus
CTAGCGGACTCTCAGAATGTGGATTTCTCCCTGACTGTCACATACAGTTGGGCGCTCTACCGAGCCCTTAACACACAGTGTGGGACACTACTTAGTTCTCACACAGTATGGGGCACTGCCTAGCACTCACACTGTGTGGGGTTTCTACCTACCACTTACACAGTGTGGGGATCTACCTACCACTTACACAGTGTGGGGATCTACCAACCACTTACACAGTGTGGGGATCTACCTAGCAGTCACACAGTGTAGGGATCTACCTAGCAGTCACAGTGTAGAGATCTACCTAGCAGTCACAGTGCAGAAATCTACCTAGCAGTCACAGTGTAGAGATCTACCTAGCACTCGCACAGTGTAGGGATCTACCTAGCACTCACACAGTGTAGAGATCTACCTAGCACTCACACAGTGTAGAGATCTACCTAGCACTCACACAGTGTAGAGATCTACCTAGCACTCACACAGTGTAGAGATCTACCTAGCACTCGCACAGTGTAGGGATCTACCTAGCACTCACACAGTGTAGAGATCTACCCAGCACTCACACAGTGTAGGGATCTACCTAGCACGCACAGTGTAGGGATCTACCTAGCAGTCACACAGTGTAGGGATCTACCTAGCAGTCACAGTGTAGAGATCTACCTAGCAGTCACAGTGTAGAGATCTACCTAGCAGTCACAGCGTAGAGATCTACCTAGCACTCACACAGTGTAGGGATCTACCTAGCACTCACACAGTGTAGAGATCTACCTAGCACTCACACAGTGTAGGGATCTACCTAGCACTCACACAGTGTAGGGATCTACCTAGCATTCACACAGTGTAGAGATCTACCTAGCACTCACAGTGTAGAGATCTACCTAGCACTCACACAGTGTAGGGATCTACCTAGCACTCACAGTGTAGAGATCAACCTAGCACTCACACAGTGTAGATATCTACCTAGCACTCACACAGTGTAGGGATCTACCTAGCACTCACAGTGTAGAGATATACCTAGCACTTACACAGTGTAGGGATCTACCTAGCACTCACAGTGTAGAAATCTACCTAACACTCACAGTGTAGAGATCTACCTAGCATTCACACAGTGTAGGGATCTACCTAACACTCACAGTGTAGAGATCTACCTAGCATTCACACAGTGTAGGGATCTACCTAGCACTCACACAGTGTAGAGATTTACCTAGCACTCACACAGTGTAGGGATCTACCTAGCACTCACACAGTGTAGAGATCTACCTAGCACTCACACAGTGTAGGGATCTACCTAGCACTCACACAGTGTAGAGATCTACCTAGCACTCACACAGTGTAGGGATCTACCTAGCACTCACACAGTGTAGGGATCTACCTAGCACTCACACAGTGTAGGGATCTACCTAGCACTCACACAGTGTAAGGATCTACCTATCACTCACAGTGTAGAGATCTACTTAGCACTCACACAGTGTAGGGATCTACCTAGCACTCACAGTGTAGAGATCTACCTAGCACTCACACAGTGTAGGGATCTACCTAGCACTCACAGTGTAGAGATATACCTAGCACTTACACAGTGTAGGGATCTACCAAGCACTCACAGTGTAGAGATCTACCTAACACTCACAGTGTAGAGATCTACCTAGCACTCACACAGTGTAGGGATCTACCTAGCAGTCACAGTGTAGAGATCTACCTAGCACTCACACAGTGTAGGGATCTACCTATCACTCACAGTGTAGAGATCTACTTAGCACTCACACAGTGTAGGGATCTACCTAGCACTCACAGTGTAGAGATCTACCTAGCACTCACACAGTGTAAGGATCTACCTATCACTCACAGTGTAGAGATCTACTTAGCACTCACACAGTGTAGGGATCTACCTAGCACTCACAGTGTAGAGATCTACCTAGCACTCACACAGTGTAGGGATCTACCTAGCACTCACAGTGTAGAGATCTGCCTAGCACTCACACAGTGTAGGGATCTACCTAGCACTCACATTGTAGGGATCTACCTAGCACTCACACAGTGTAGGGATCTACCTAGCACTCACACAGTGTAGAGCTCTACCTAGCACTTACACAGTGTAGGGATCTACCTAGCACTCACACAGTGTAAGGATCTACCTAGCACTCACACAGTGTAGGGATCTACCTAGCACTCACACAGTGTAGAGATCTACCTAGCACTCACACAGTGTAGGGATCTACCTAGCACTCACACAGTGTAGGGATCTACCTAGCACTCACAGTGTAGGGATCTGCCTAGCACTCACACAGTGTAGGGATCTACCTAGCACTCACACAGTGTAGGGATCTACCTAGCACTCACAGTGTAGAGATCTACCTAGCACTCACACAGTGTAGGGATCTACCTAGCACTCACAGTGTAGAGATCTACCTAGCACTCACACAGTGTAGAGATCTACCTAGCACTTACACAGTGTAGGGATCTACCTAGCACTCACAGTGTAGAAATCTACCTAACACTCACAGTGTAGAGATCTACCTAGCACTCACACAGTGTAGAGATCTACCTAGCACTCACAGTGTAGAGATCTACCTAGCACTCACACAGTGTAGGGATCTACCTATCACTCACAGTGTAGAGATCTACCTAGCACTCACAGTGTAGAGATCTACCTAGCACTCACACAGTGTAGAGATCTACCTAGCACTCACAGTGTAGAGATCTACCTAGCACTCACACAGTGTAGGGATCTACCTATCACTCACAGTGTAGAGATCTACCTAGCACTCACAGTGTAGAGATCTACCTAGCACTCACAGTGTAGAGATCTACCTAGCACTCACAGTGTAGAGATCTACCTAGCACTCACACAGTGTAGGGAACTACCTAGCACTCACACAGTGTAGAGATCTACCTAGCACTCACACAGTGTAGGGATCTACCTAGCACTCACAGTGTAGAGATCTACCTAGCACTCACACAGTGTAGGGATCTACCTAGCACACACATTGTAGGGATCTACCTAGCACTCACACAGTGTACGGATCTACCTAGCACTCACACAGTGTAGAGATCTACCTAGCACTTACACAGTGTAGGGATCTACCTAGCACTCACACAGTGTAGGGATCTACCTAGCACTCACACAGTGTAGGGGTCTACCTAGAACTCACACAGTGTAGGGATCTACCTAGCACTCACAGTGTAGAGATCTACCTAGCACTCACACAGTGTAGTTATCTACCTAGGACTCACAGTGTAGAGATCTACCTAGCATTCACACAGTGTAGGGATCTACCTAGCACTCACACAGTGTAAGGATCTACCTAGCACTCACACAGTGTAGGGATCTACCTAGCACTCACACAGTGTAGGGATCTACCTATCACTCACAGTGTAGAGATCTACCTAGTCACACAGTGTAGGGATCTACCTAGCACTCACAGTGTAGAGATCTACCTAGCACTCACACAGTGTAGAGATCTATCTAGCACTCACAGTGTAGAGATCTACCTAGCACTCACACAGTGTAGGGATCTACCTAGCACTCACACAGTGTAGGGATCTACCTAGCACTCACATTGTAGGGATCTACCTAGCACTCACACAGTGTAGGGAACTACCTAGCACTCACAGTGTAGAGATCTACCTAGCACTCACAGTGTAGAGATCTACCTAGCACTCACAGTGTAGAGATCTACCTAGCACTCACAGTGTAGAGATCTACCTAGCACTCACAGTGTAGGGATCTACCTAGCACTCACAGTGTAGAGATCTACCTAGCACTCATACAGTGTAGGGATCTACCTGGCACTCACACAATGTGGGAATCTACCTACTGCTTCCCTGAGTCAACCATCAGGTTTAAAGTGCCATAAACAACTGGAGTGGATGGGGACATTAACAGTTTTAACGAGTTGTTTTGTGGGTTTAAGAGAAGCAATAATTTAAAACTAGCTGTGGTCTCGCCCACGTATAACATCGCAAGTATTCACTGTTTTTTAAAGTAGGTGGGTAGGTTATATCTAAAGTCACATTGGTTAAAAATGAAAACAAGAAAAGTGGATAAAGATGAATAAGGAAGATAGAACATGCACAAGATATTTTAGCTAAATGGCGAGTGAAATGAATGCTTAAAAGATATGCTAAGAAAAAGGGAAGCTATTTTTTTTTTTAATTAAAGGCTTGGAATGGAAAACAAATTAATGATTAAGGAAGAGGCAGAGAGGAAGTACCAGGCAGAGAGGAAGTGCCAGGCAGAGAGGAAGTACCAGGCAGAGAGAGAAGAGGTAGGTTTAATAAGAGAGGAGGTGTAGAAAATGAGAGAGGAGGTAGGTTTAATAAGAGAGGAGGTGTAGAAAATGAGAGAGGAGGTGTAGAAAATGAGAGATGAGTTGTCTGAGGTGAGTGATGGGAAAGGGAAATCAAACAATGAGGAAATGGGAATAGTAAGGAGATGGAAACCCTCACAAACAATGGGAAAAGAAGATGCAGTGATGGAGGCATATATAAATAAACAGAAACAAAAATGATGGCGACTCATACAACAGAAATGAAAAATTGTTTGATTTATTGGACGGCCAGAGCAACTAAGGAAGACAAGAAGTAAACGACATAAAGAATAACAGAAAGAGATAGAAATTTTCTTAACTACAGATTTAAAGAAGACAAAAAATGAGATAACAGTTTTTTTTCAGACTGAGATTGTACAAAAAAAAAAAAAAACGTAACCACGAGTGAAAGTACTCCTTTAATTAAAGATATTAAACGATCAGGTAATTAATAGGAAATTAAGCTTTGAAAAGTGTGAAAGGTAAGATGGTATATTTATACAGAGGGATTTATCATATGAGTAAAGGAAAACTGGAAAAATGAGGTGGGAGGAGAGGGAAAACAGAGATATAGAAAGAGAGAATGTGAGAGAGAGAGAGAGAGAGAGAGAGAGAGAGAGAGAGAGAGAGATCATTCATCCCCAGGATGACTGGAGTATGGAACACATTCGTACAGCATTATGATGTCAACAAGATAAAGTCAGTTGATCAAATGAAAATGCTGGCCCACAGATGGCTCCAACTTCATCCTGTTCCCCACTGAGTAAAAAAACAAAGAGAGAGAGAGAGAGAGAGAGAGAGAGAGAGATAGGCAATCACAAAAGCAGAGGTGGAGGCGCAAGAGCCACGACACCCAGAGAATCGAGAGCTACCAACTGACATCGAAGTGTAGAAACCAGCAGTCCCCTTCTACCCCATCCTCTGACCCCTCTAATCTAAATAGCACTAATGGTTAAGCTATTTTTTCTGTTTTATTTCTCCGATTTCCACTCCCACTTGTATTCTCTCAATAACTCCTCCCAGTCATCAGGTCAGTTCTAATGATAACAATTGTTATCCTTTCTTACTCTCATGATACCTTCACGAATCCGCTCTCTCCCACTCGAACTTCCTCCAAAAGCCAGTCCCAGTACCAGAAACTCCAGCATAAAGTGATTGATAAAAAAGCAGGATGTCATACAGAAATGCAGATGGAATCACAAATAGAATTGGTGAAATAAAAGACAGAGCACCAAACGAGCATCCAGATATTACAGTTATCCCATAAATGAAACCTTTTGGAATTTTAACTAATGTACTACTCTCAGAGGTACATCACATAGTGAGAAGAGAGACATAGGAGGAAGTAGGGTGGCATTAACAGCAGTGACGTAGAGTATTGAGGAGATGAGAAACATGGGCAATGGAAAATCCAATGACTATATGGGAGGAGAGATAACGACCAAGAGACCCAACGGGTAGGATAGAACCTGCGATCAGTCATAAAACTCCCCGCCCGAGGCATGGTTTGTTTGAAATCGTGTCATTACTATTTCGTGAGTCAAGTGACCCAAGATAATTGTAACAGGGGTTTATAATCTGCCATACCAGAAGACTGAGAGAGAGCTAGTCATCCCTAAGCAAACCTACTGATTGTAGGTGATTACAGTCATAAGACTGGAAGATCTGGAATATACATATAGGGCCAGAATAAAATTGCTGAAGGTACTAATGGAAAATTTCATATCCCAACATAACAAAGAAGCCACAAGTGTGAGAGCAAAAGACAAAACAGCTGGAAGAGATTTTTACCTTAAGTGAATCTGATGTTGATGAAAATGAATATGGGCCACCACCAGGAGTTAGTGACCAGTTAGTGTTTAGCTTAAGATGCAGAGCAGAAGTGGAGAGAAGATGAAGAAATAAACCAAATTACAGAGAATAGCTATGTAGGGATGAGAGATATTTCCTGTTCCTGATGGAACAGGAAACTGCATGGACGGAACCCTCGCTAGAAAGTGCCTGGAGGCAACAGCAAGGTTTGTACCTTGGAGAAGCTGCTATGAAGACAAAGGTGCAAAAGAGCATGGCAAATATACAGAACAGAAACGGTGGCAGAAAACAGGGAGATAAGCAGAACAGCGAGGAATGACCATGTAACTGTAACAACTGTATTAATGTTGGTAGACTTTACAACAACGTGTTAGTGAAAGGTCACAAGTGCAATTAATGTGACATTTTATTGTAGCAACGTTTCGCTCTCCAGAATCAAGTAACAATTCCTTGCAACAGAGAAAGTTTCAAGACATTACGCAGACTATTTACGAAGGTATTCACTTGAGAAACAGGGATGGTGCCAGAATGCAGGAATAAGAGGGCTAATCAGCATACATTAAATAGAATTCATGAATGTAAAAAGCATGCAGTGAAACAACTTAAAAAGTTAGATACATTCAAAACTATGGGGCCTAATAACACACGAACATGGATACAGAAAGAAGGAGCAGAAGTGTGTGAGCATTTAGTAACGATCTGCAAAATGTCCGTAAAGACAAGAAGCCAATTGGACATCTTGAAAAATTGCAAACGTGTTCCCAACATACAAGCAAGGGGACAGACAAGAGGCAGTGAATTATATACCAGCAAAACTGACCTGTATATGTAGACAGTAAGCCTACTGGTACTTCTCATAGTCTTCCCTAGTTTCTCTCAATGCCCACCAGAGGGCACTGTCCCAAGTCAGACATACGCTGCCATGCCCCGGTCTCACTCCTAGACCGGCGGCCTTCCAGACAAGCTCCCCTCCTGGACTGGTTTCGACACACCTCGCACTGCCCGCTGTGAACCTCATTATTCCAATAAAGAAAAAGCTAGTCAACAACCGTATATCTCACCTACCTCTACGCTACCCGGCAGACGCCCGCCGAGGCTCACTGCCTTGGACCACACCCCATTAGCACACCCCATTTTTATTCTTCCCTCCTGTAGTAAGTTTTTTTTTGTCCATGTCCATATATATATATATATATATATATATATATATATATATGTGTGTGTGTGTGTGTGTGTGTGGTTGTGTGTGTGTGTGTGTGGTTGTGTGTGTGTGTGTATATATAGGGGGTGGTAGGAGAAGAAAATATTCAAACAGCTCCGGGGAGAACCTTGAGTTTTCCCTGAGGTGCGTTTATTGTCTTCTCTGAGGATGAGGGTCCACATTCCAGCATAGAGGTGGTACCTCCCTATATATATATATATATATATATATATATATATATATATATATATATATATATATATATATATATATATATATATATATATATATATATATATATATGTGTGTATCTTTATATGTATATACTTCTAAACAGTGATAATGTGCGAGTGTGGTGAAAGTGTTGAATGATGATGAAAGTATTTTCTTTTTGGGGATTTTCTTTCTTTTTTGGGTCACCCTGCCCCGGTGGGAGACGGCCGACTTGTTGAAAAATATATATATATATATATATATATATACATATATATATATATATATATATATATATATATATATATATATATATATATATATATATATACATATATATATATATATATATATATATATATATATATATATATATATATATATGCGCATAAGAACCACTGTGAAAGAATAGAGAAATTCCAAGCGCTTTCATGACCACTCACATTATCAATGAACAATAAAGGTAATGCATCAAAGGAAGGCATATAAAGGGTCTAGCCCACACCTCACTATCACATCCCACAAGAAAGCAACACCTGACGCGCGACTCATAAGAAAGAGAACACTGCAACAGGCCCTCTGGCCCAAATAGACAGGTCTTTCACACAACCCACAAACAAACTATTCTACCCAAGAACTAAGAATTTTAAAATTTATTATTTGTCCAATGTATTATTAAATTCTTCCCAAATTCTATTAATTATAAATGGATCTAATTTATATAAACCAAAGGAAATATTTATATTATTTTAAAAACTGCTTTTTATGAAACAAAATTCAATTATATTCCTGTCGACTATGGACTTGCTTGATACAACTTTCTCAACTTTCTGAAAATCAATTGGATGGTTAAAATCTCTCACATGAATAAATAGAGCATTGGAATCTTGTCCAGTTCTAATGCTATATTTATGTTATTTTAATATTAGTTCGAGACTTTTACCAGTTTGACCGTAATAAACTTTATTGCAAATTTTACAAGGAATCTTACAGACACATAGGTCAGCATTTTGGGGGGAATTCTTTATCAAAAGTTTTTTTACTGTATCAAGATTTTTAAATACAACTTTGATATTAAAAGTCTTAAGAAGAGAAGGCATATCAACCAAGTTTTCATGGTAAGGGAGAACCAACATATTTTTAGTTGAATAAGGCTGGTTGTCCCTTTTTGGATTGTGAAAAGTATTTCTAGTAATTTCAATAGATTTATCAATTACGTTTCTTGGGTATTTCAAATCAATAGCTTATTTCATAAATTTTGGATATTTCCTCATCTATGAACTCTGCTTTGTTGTGGGATGTGATAGTGAGGTGTGGTCTAGACCCTTTATATGCCTTCCTCTGATGCATTTCATTTATTGTTCCTTGATAATGTGAGTAGTCACGAAAGCGCTTGGAATTTCTCTATTATTTCACAGTGGTTGTTTTGCATATTCTGAAATCACCTGTTTACTGTGATCTTATTGCATATATGCATATATATATATATATATATATATATATATATATATATATATATATATATATATATATATATATATATATATATATATATATATGTTTATATTTTGTGTACTGTGCCCTGTGAGAGAGAGACACTGAGTTTTTTCAGTCAACCATGGTCGAGGAAGACCATGGGTAGGTGGCCGAGCAATGTATACCCAGTGGGTTCATATTTTGCACCATGCTGGTGCTGCCACCTATAGGCTTAAGCAGCTCAGCCCATACCACGCTTACCCTGCCTTTTTTGGTAGCCGAGTTCACTCAGTCAACAAGGTCTACTCTGTCACTCTCTCCTGGACATGGCCCTCTGGGTTGGCCCAGGGCATTTAAACACACTGCCTGTGTACCACGAATCCTTAGTCTTATCACTGACCCCACCTGGAGACACAAAACACACGACGATATATTTTGTCTAAAGTATTGGAGAAGATTAATTGAGCACCGAGAAAGGTGCAACATTTTTTGTTGCAGAATATCTGCATTGATTTAGGAAAAGTTACTCTTGCAATCAGAAATGAAAAACAAGGACGGGTCGACTCTATTCTTATACTGTTGGAAGGTATTTGACACTGCATCCCTTAAGAGACTTATTTGTAAATTAGAGGAGCAAGTTAGGATATGAGGTAAAGTCCTACAGTGGATCAAGGAATACTTAACGAACAGATGACAGTGATGGTAATGGCCCACGTTTCCAGGATAGCAAACTGTAACAAGTGCATTGCCCTGAGGATCAATTTTTAGACATTATTATTTTTAATATACAGTCGTCCGTTATTTAACACGGTAGTTACGTTCCTGAACACACCAATAAAGGTAAAACCGTGTTAGATGAACTGAAGAACTTATGGGAAAAATAGACTTACGTTCCTGAGAGCCCAAAAAAGCCAAACAACTTTTTTTTACAAAAACAAAAGTGAATATGTAATTGTAGTTCATTGTTGTGATGTATTATGTTGTTTTTATTGCTTAAGATTACAAATGTAACATAAATAATAGTATTTCTTACCTTAAATTGTGGGTGCTGGTGTTTGTGGATGATTGTGAAGACAGTGTAGAGTTATGTTGTGGTCCCACTGGTCTGAGGTGGATGGTAGAGGTTCTGGTACTGAAGTTGATGGTTGTACTGGAGTGTCTAACTGTCATTCAGCAATCAAGTGATTCAGTAAGTCAGTCAAGTGATTCAGTAAGTCAGTCAAGTGATTCAGTAAGTCAGTCAAGTCATTCAGTAAGTCAGTCAAGTGATTCAGTAAGTCAGTCAAGTCATTCAGTTAGTCAAATCGTTCAGTAAGTCAGTCAAATCATTCAGTAAGTCAATCAAGTTCAGTCAGTCAAGTGATTCAGTAAGTCAGTCAAGTCATTCAGTAAGTCAGTCAAGTGATTCAGTAAGTCAGTCAAGTCATTCAGTAAGTCAATCAAGTTCAGTCAGTCAAGTGATTCAGTAAGTCAGTCAAGTGATTCAGTAAGTCAGTCAAGTGATTCAGTAAGTCAGTCAAGTGATTCAGTAAGTCAGTCAAGTCGTTCAATAAGTCAGTCAAGTCGTTCAGTAAGTCAGTCAAGTCATTCAGTAAGTCAGTCAAGTCATTCAGTCAGTCAATTCATTCAGTAAGTCATTCAGTAAATCAGTCAAGTGTTTCAATAAGTCATTCAGTAAAATCAGTCAAGTCATTCAGTAAGTCAGTCAAGTCCTTCAGTAAGTCATTCAGCAAGTTAGTCAAGTCATTCAGTAAGTCAGTCAAGTCATTCAGTAAGTCAGTCAAGTCATTCAGTAAGTCAATCAAGTTCAGTCAGTCAAGTGATTCAGTAAGTCAGTCAAGTGGCTCAGTAATTCAGTCAAGTGATTCAGTAAGTTAGTCAAGTCGTTCAGTAAGTCAGTCAAGTTGTTCAGTAAGTCAGTCAAGTCATTCAGTCAGTCAATTCATTCAGTAAGTCATTCAGTAAATCAGTCAAGTGTTTCAGTAAGTCATTCAGTAAATCAGTTAAGTCATTCAGTAAGTCAGTCAAGTCATTCAGTAAGTCATTCAGCAAATCAGTCAAGTCATTTAGTAAGTCAGTCAAGTCATTCAGTAAGTCAGTCAAGTCATCCAGTTAGTCAACCAAATCATTCAGTAAGTCAGTCAGGTAATTCAGTTAGTCAGTCAAATAATTCAGTATGTCAGTCAAGTCACTCAGTAAGTCAGTCAAGTCATTCAGTAAGTCAGTCAAGCCATTCAGTAAGTCACTCAAGACGTTCAGTAAGTTAGTCAATTCATTTTGTAAGTCATTCAGTAAGTCAGTCAAATCATTCAGTAAGTCAGATCATTCAGTAAGTCAGTCAAGTCAGTCAAGTCAGTCAGTCAGTCAGTCAGTCAGTCAGTCAGTCACACAAACTTATGTTTACCTTTTTTATGTGCACAAAGTAACACTTCATTATGGCCACAAGATGTCATGTCTAATATCTTTGTTTTCTTCCTTAATTCTAAGACTTCAATATTTACCCCTTTTCTTGCCACTTTTAGTAACTCTGGTATGCCTACTGGATGTCATGATTGCTTGGTACATACATGTACAAGATATAGCAATTAAAAGATCAAAACACAATTCACAATCACAAGCTTGTAGTAGAGAAGTTGGACTGGACAGTATGAAGTAGGCATTTAAAAGGTCGAGAGCACACCTCACCATCACATCCCACAACAAAGCAACACCTGACGCGCGACGACACCCGACTCATAAGGACGAACACTGCAGCAGTTCCTTGATAATGTGAAAAGTCACGAAATTACTTGGAATTTCACTATTCTTTCACAGTGGCTTTTTTGCATATTTTGATATCACCTGTTCACTGTGATCTTGTTACCCATATATATATATATATATACATATATATATATATATATATATATATATATATATATATATATATATATATATATATATATTCTCAACCAGTCGGCCGTCTCCCACCGAGGCAGGGTGACCCAAAAAGAAAGAAAATCCCCAAAAATAAAATACTTTCATCATTCAACACTTTCACCTCACTTACACATAATCACTGTTTTTGCAGAGGTGCTCAGAACACAACAGTTTAGAAGCATATACGTATATAGATACACCACATATCCCTCCAAACTGCTAATATCCCAAAACCCCTCCTTGAGAGTGCAGACATTGTACTTCCCATTTCCAGGACTCAAGTCCAGCTATATAAAAATAACCGGTTTCCCTGAATCCCTTCACTAAATATTACCCTGCTCACACTCCAACAGATCGTCAGGTCCCAAAAACCATTCGTCTCAATTCACTCCTATCGAACACGCTTATGCACGCCTGCTGGAAGTCCAAGCCCCTCGCCCACAAAACCTCCCTTACCCCTTCCTTCCAACCTTTTCGAGGACGACCCCTACCCCGCCTTTCTTCTTCTACAGATTTAAATGCTCTCCATGTCATTCTACTTTGATCCATTCTCTCTAAATGACCAAACCACCTCAACAAACCCTCTTCAGCCCTCTGACTAATACTTTTATTAACTCCACACCTTCTCCTAATTTCCACACTCCGACTTTTCTGCATAATATTTACACCACACATTGCCTTAGACAGGACATCTCCACTGCCTCCAACCGCCTCCTCGCTGCTGCATTCACAACCCAAGCTTCACACCCACATTATATATATATATATATATATATATATATAAATATATATATATATATAAATATTATATATATATATACTCTCCATGGGGAAGTGGAACAGAATTCTTCCTCTGTAAGCCATGCGTGTCGTAAGAGGCGACTAAAATGCCGGGAGCAAGGGGCTAGTAACCCCTTCTCCTGTATATATTACTAAATTTAAAAGGAGAAACTTCAGTTTTTTCTTTTGGGCCACCCCACCTCAGTGGGATACGGCTGGTACGTTGAAAGAAGAAGATATATATATATATATATATATATATATACATATATATATATATATATATATATATATATATATATATATATATATATATATATATATATATATATATATACACGTATATGGGGGCATCTTCATAACTAATGATGCAAAACTTTTGAGAAGAATATAAATGGAAGAGGTTAGACGCAGAGAAAATGTAGACTCAAACTACAAGTATGGTCAAACAAATGATTACTAAAATTCAACCCAGGTCAGTGTAAGGTCACTGAATTTTTTGGGGATAGAAAAAAGGCAACAAAACGCAGAATATAACTTAAGGGGAAAAAAATTACAAATATTGTTCAAGGAGAAGGATCTAGGAGTCAACATCACATTCAGCATGTCGCCAGAGGTGCACATAAAATGCTAATCTCAAAACTTCCTTCTGAAACCTAAGTTAGGAATCTTTTAGAACTATACATGACTTTTGTTAGGCCTGTGATGGAGTATGCAGCCCCCTACTGATCAAACATGTGCTTAGGCTTAAAAAAAAAAGATCAAGGGTTTATAACAAGAATAGTATCAGAGCTGAGGGGTTTAAGTCATGAGGAGACTAAAGCATCTGAAACTGACGACTTTAGTTGAAAGAAAGATTAGGCGAGATGTGATTATGATATCCAAGATACTCAGAGGCTTTAACAGAGCAAATAGAGACAGACTTTTCGAAATGAGAGGTATTTGAGCGAAGGATCATAAACAGAAGCTAATGAGACAGACGAGCCACAGGAAAGTAAGGAAATTCGTTTTTAGGGTCAAGGTGGTAAATAAATGGAATTAGGTCGATGAGGAGGTGGTAGAAAAAGTGATACAACCCTCGAGGTCAGGAGCCTTAGTTCTGATGAATCTGAAGTACATATTTACTGGACACATATTTACTGGAGTCAGATAGGAGCAGTGTTTGAATGCATAGTCAGAGGTGAGGAAGGGGGGCCCACTCGATAATTAGGTCGTGGCTGCAGTAGTGATCCTTCCTTCTTGAGCGGGTGTGACTTGGACCTGCCTAGCATGTACTAGTAGGCCTTCTGCAGTGCTCCTTCTTTTTTGTATTAAGAAGTGCATCAGAGTATGCCGAAAACTTTTCGTCCATAATTCATCAATTCACCTTACTGATAAAGTCTCTGGAGAAGTGGTAAAATATCTGGTGGCGAAACGTTTTAACGATGAAATGCCATAACCAGTATTGTGTCTTACTTGCTGTGTCAGACAAGTATCTCATCATTAATGATATACATTGCCAACAAGTTGATGATTTAGTTTTTAGAGACAAATGTAACACCAGTGCAAAATTATTCTGACGACGTAAACCAATCAGTATCTTTCCCAGCTCATTGTATAGCTTCACCTCACTTAATTCTGCTGTACGAGTGTCCAGCTTCCTGCCTCTGCTTCACCTCACTTGATTCTGGTATACGAGTGCCCAGCTTCCTGCCTCTGCTTCACCTCACTTGATTCTGGTATACGAGTGCCCAGCTTCCTGCCTCTGCTTCACCTCACTTGATTCTGGTATACGAGTGCCCAGCTTCCTGCCTCTGCTTCACCTCACTTGACTCTGCTATACGAGTGCCCACTTGACTCTGGTATTCCTTCCTGCCTCTGCTTCACCTCACTTGGCTCTGGTATACGAGTGCCCAGCTTCCTGCCTCTGCTTCACCTCACTTGACTCTGGTATACGAGTGCCCAGCATCCTGCCTCTGCTTCACCTCACTTGACTCTGCTATACGAGTGCCCAGCTTCCTGCCTCTGCTTCACCTCACTTGACTCTGGTATACGAGTGCCCAGCATCCTGCCTCTGCTTCACCTCACTTGACTCTGGTATACGAGTGTCCAGCTTCCTGCCTCTGTTTCACCTCACTTGACTCTGGTATACGAGTGCCCAGCTTCCTGCCTCTGCTTCACCTCACTTGGCTCTGGTATACGAGTGTCCAGCTTCCTGCCTCTGCTTCACCTCACTTGACTCTGGTATACGAGTGCCCAGCTTCCTGCCTCTGCTTCACCTCACTTGACTCTGGTATACGAGTGTCCAGCTTCCTGCCTCTGCTTCACCTCACTTGACTCTGGTATACGAGTGCCCAGCTTCCTGCCTCTGCTTCACCTCACTTGGCTCTGGTATACGAGTGCCCAGCTTTCTGCCTCTGCTTCAGATTCATTAAGATTAAGGCAGTGAACACGTTCATGTTGAGGGACTGATTACCTCATCTTCCAGTGTCTCCAGTTTCAACACCTTTATGAGTAAAGGACTGTTAACATCTATCTCCATTTAAGATCTACAGTGAACTGAAGAAAGTCACAGATGGCCGAAACGTCCTCGAGAAAGAGATATCCAGGTTTTGCACATGTGTCTAGGTCACTTACACACACACACACACACACACACACACACACACACACACACACACACACACACACACACACACACACACACACACACACACACACGGTTGTTATGACAATGATGATTCAAGGGGATTCATCAAAGGCCTGACATCCCCTCTCTCTTTCCCTACGGGGACCTCGTTTCCTATTGTCTGTCGTCCCTCTTCCCCCCCCCATCACTTCCATGACCACTACTACCACCACCCTTGTCACCACCAGCACCACCACCATCACCATCACCACTACTATTACCATCACTATTGCTATTACCATCAGTATCACCACCATCACAACCACTATTTCCACCACCACCACATCACCATCTCTATTACCACCACTATTACCACCTCCACCCATATCGCCACTATTACTACCACTACTACCATCACCATCACAACCACTATTACCACCACCACATCACCAATATTACCACCTTCACCACTATTATCACTACTACTACCACCATCACAACCACTATTACCACCATCACCACATCGCTACAACTATTACCGCCTTCACCACCGTCACCATCACTATTAACACCACCATCACCACCATCAACCTCACCACTACAAAAATCAATCACTACCGTCTACACCAACTCCAAACAACATCGATCACCACATCACAACTAAAACAACGACCACCACTACCACTATCTCTACCACTTTTCCATTCCTCCATCGCCCTAACCACCATCAATTACCTACTTTTTTTCTTGTGTCTTCTAATTTATTGCATTCTCTTGCTCTCCTTCTTTCGATGTCCTCCTTATCCGCAGTTTGTCTTTCCCTGATTAATTGCGTCCGTATTTTTTGGGTATAAATATTTCCATCTCTTTGTCCTGAACTACTTTGTCAACCTTCTACTTATCATATTTTTCTGCTTTCCTCTCTCTCTCTCTCTTGTTTCTTCTTGTTCTTATTCTTCTCTTTCAAGATCATTTCCTCTTTTTCTCTTTCGTTCTCTCTTTTTTTTCTCTCTCTTTCTTCGTATGATTAGTATCACTGTATTTCTGTTTCACATCTTCACTCATCTTTCCTCCAGTATCGTCCACAAACTTTTACATTCCCACAAACTGGTTAATCACAGATACAAACGCTGAATTCACGGCTGAGGTTCCGTGAACGAATTAAATCCGGCAAGTCCGGCAAAACCGATATTTGGACTCCATCATAACGAAATTTGGAAGATTAGTTCAATAGCTGGTATTATTAAGAGCGATAATATTGCATCAGTAAGATCTATTAATTACTAGAGCATTAAATCTCTATTTCTAGAATCAAGTATATAGTTGCTTCAGCCAGGTTTATTACTAGACTAGCTTGGTTTATTAAAGGAGTCAAATCTAGTATTTCAGCTGTCTGATGTCTTATTACAGTCTGGTTAAATATGACAGCAGCGAACTATCTAATTTAGCAAATTAGTTCTGTTATTAAGGCAGTTAGATTTATTGTTATGGCCGTTAGTTATATTATTATGGCGGTCAAATCTATTAAAACAGTGTACAAATAACACGCACATAGGAGAAAGAAGTTTATGAAGACATTTTGGCCAGATCTGGATAATTTACAAGTCACACTAACACACGAAAGCCACACTAACACACGAAAGTCACACTAACACACGAAGGTCACACTAACACACTTTTGTGTATTAGTGTGAATTGCAAATGGTCCAGATCGGACCGAAACGTCATCAGTTCCTCTCTCATGTGCTGGTTATCTGGGTATTGTTCCAGTCATGGTATTGTACCTTTTATTTCTATTATCACAGATCTGTTATTGCAATATTCAGATCTATTTAGTAAATAGGAATAACTTCATAAGCATTTCGTAAATGCGTCATAACTAGTTGTGTCATGGGTATTCATGGCAATGATTTCGTGATAATTAGTGATGCGTCGCGTAGAACTACGTCACTGACAGTCAGTAGTGAAGTACAGGGATAAATCTGCTGATGTACCGATTTCATGTGATTAATTTCAATAATTTTCTGAGTGTTCTTGCAATCATTCAATTAATTTATATCTCCTTATTTTTTAACTGTGCTTGTGTACACACACACACACACACACACACACACACACACACACACACACACACACACACACACACACACACACACACACACACACAAGATACAATAAGATCGCAGTAAATAGGTGATATCACAATATGCAAAACAACCACTGTGAAAAAAATAATAAACTTCCGAGTTGACAGTGACGCCTTATAAGCCTTCAGCTGCTCGTATTTTTTGTAGATCCTTGATAATGTGAGAAATAACGAAAGCGCTTGGAAGTTCACTATCGTTTTCACAGTGGTTGTTTTACATACACATATGAACACACACATGTGCACGAAAACATCTCACTCTTGGAGTAGCGGTTTACAACAATATACTTACGTTGTACGTTGATAAATCACACACATGTGCAATAACTGTGTATTTTTTGTAGAAACGTTTCGCCAGACGTCGGCTTCATCAGTCTAATACAAAGAAGAATAGTGAAGATCAGAAGGTGTTTGAGGTAATCAGTCCCCCAGCCTGGAGTCAATGTAATCAGTCCATCAGTCTTAATAAGAATACAGCATAGGCACGAAGAATAGGCTTTAGTAGTGTAGACAGGTGAGGCAAAGCAGTCGTAGGCTGTTGATTACGTCGACTCCAGGCTGAGGGACTGACTACCTCAAACTCCTGATCTTCACCATTTTTCTTTGCAATGGACTGACGAAGCCACTGTGTGGCGAAACGTTTCTTCATTAAAGATACTCAAGTGTTGCACAAAAGAGACGAGCCACAACCTCTCCAGGGACAGAGGGTTTTTAGGGCCAGAAGGAAAAAAAGACCGGCAAGAAATGACAATAATCCTACACCACCTGAAAACACTTCTGGAGCAGAGGCACGGACATTGGCCTCTACCCCAGAACAACAGATATTAGAGCCAGCAAATAAACCCCCCTAAATTCCACCAATATGACATTTGTCTTTGCAAACATACAGGGTCTAAAGCCGTTAACAAACAACAAAATTCCTTACATCAAGGGACTGCTCATGGAGTCAAATGTAATGTCTGCAGCATTCACAGAGACCCACATATGGATCCCAGGTTATAACCTATTCCGATGCGACAGACTAAACAGGCAACAAAGGAGGGGAGGTTGGCCTGTATGTCACAGAGTCGCTCATTTGCACAGAACTACTAAACACCTCAAATGATGTAGTTGAAGTTTTGGCGGTAGAGATGGAAAACCAAAACCTTGTCATTGTGGTAGTATACAAGCCTTCAGATGGAACTTCCCAGCAATTCCAGGAGCAGCTTGAGAAAATTGACCACTGTCTGGAAAATCTCCCAACTTCTGCCCCAAACATCTTACTATTGGGAGATTTCAACCTGAGACGCCTAAAATGGAGGAGTATAGCAAACAATGTTTTAGCAGAGATCACCCCGGGAGGCAGCTCGGATGAAAATTCACACACACACGAACTATTAAATTTCTGCAACAAATTCACCTTAAACCCGCAAACAGTGGACCTACAAGACTAGAAAATACACTGAGCCTCATCTTCACTAACAATGATGATCAAATACATAACTGTATCAAAGACAATTCACTCGGATCACAACATAACAGAAGTACTGACAGGGCTCCGGACCAGCAAAATGTGAGCAGTCATGAAGGTCTCTTCACGAAATTCAATTTCAATAACAAAAACATACAATGGGATCAAGTAAACCATGTCCTAAATGAAACAAGCTGGGAAGATATTCTAAACAACACGGATCCGGACATTTGCCTTGAAAAAGTGAATTCTGTGGTTCTTGAGATATGCTCAAGGCACATTCCATTAAGAAAAAGAAAGAGAAGATGTAAACTAGAAAGAGAGAGACGTTCCCTATACAGACGAAGGCGAAGAGTCACAGAGCTGCTGAGTGGGGTCAATATATCTGAAATACGAGGGGAAGCACTAGTCAATGAAATTGCAAATATCAAACTTAAGCTGAAAAAATCTTATAGGAGACAAGAATCACAGGAAGAACTAAAAGCCATTAAGAAAGCTGAAAAACAAAAACAAAATACTTCTTCTCTTATACCAAATCTAAGAGAAAAACAACATCCAGTACTGGGCTCCTGCTTAGGCGAGATGGGACATACACAGCCAAGAAATGAGTGAGATACTATAGTCCCATTATGACTCAGTATTCAGCGATCCCCTGCCGACTCTAAGGATCGACAATCCAAATGAATTCTTTATCAACGAAACCCAAAATTTGGTCATCCCAAAACTCTTGGATATTATTCTAACCCCACAAGATTTTGAAGAGGCAATTAATGACATGCCCATGCACTCTGCCCCAAGCCCAGACTCGTGGAACTCCGTGTTCATCAAGAATTGCAAGAAGCCCCTATCACGTGCCTTCAGCATTTTATGGAGAGGGAGCATGGACACAGGGGTCATCCCACACACTCTAAAAAAAACAGACATAGCCCCACCTCACAAAGGTGGCAGAAAAGCAATTGCAAAGAACTACAGACCGATAGCACTAACATCCCATATCATAAAAATCTTTGAGGGGGTTCTAAGAAGCAAGATCGCCAACCACCTAGATACGCATCAGTTACACAACCCAGGCAACACGGGTTTAGAGCAGGTCGCTCCTGCCTGTCCCAGCTACTGGACCACTATGACAAGGTCCTGGATGCTGTAGTGTAGAGGATAAACAAAATACAGATGTAGTATACACAGACTTTTCAAAAGCTTTCGACAAGTGTGACCATGGTGTAATAGCACACAAAATGAGGGATAAAGAAATAACGGGAAGAGTTGGTAGATGGATCTACAACTTTCTGACAAATAGAACACAAAGAGTAATAGTAAACAGAGTAAAGTCTCAGGCAGCCATGGTAAAAAGCTCTGTTCCACAAGGCACAGTACACGCTCCCATTCTATTCCCCATCCTCATTTCTGACATAGAGATGTAAGTAAGCCATAGCTCCGTTTCTTTCTTTGCGGATGACACCCAGATCACCATGACAGTGACCTCCGTCGAAGACACTGCAATACTCCAAGCGGACATCAACCAAATCTTCGAATGGGCCACTCAAAACAATATGAAGTTCAACGAGGAGAAATTTCAACTACTCAGATATGGAAAACTTGAAGAAATTACAAATGTGTCAGGGTATACCACAAATTCTAACCAAACAATAAAGCGGAAAAGTAATGTGAAGGACCTGGAAATGATAATGTCAGAGGATCTCGCCTTCAAAGACCACAACAATGTATCTACCTCATCCGCTAGGAAAATGATAGGATGGATAATGGGAACCTTCAAAACTAGGGACGCCAAGCCCATGATGATTCTCTTCAAATCGCTTATGCTCTCTAGGCTGGAATACTGCTATACACTAACGGCCCCCTTCAAGGCTGGCGACATTGCAGACCTGGACAGTGTACAAAGAACTTTCAGGCACACGTAAGTGCGATAAGGCACCTAAACTATTGGGAACGGTTGAAGGTCCTTGATCTGTATTTCCTCGAACGCAGGCGAGATACATGATAATATACACTTGGAAGGTCCTGGAGGGATTGGTGCCAAACCTGCACACGAAGATCACTCCATATGTAAGCAAAAGATTCGGCAGGAGATGCAACATTCCCCCAATGAAAAGCAGGGGCGCCACGAGTACACTGAGAGACAACACAATAAGTGTCCGGGGCCCAAGACTGTTCAATTGCCTCCCAGCATGCATAAGGGGGATTACCAATAGATCTCTGGCAATCTTCAAGAAGGCACTGGACAGGCACCTAAAGTCAGTACCTGACCAACCGGGCTGTGGTTCGTACATCAGCTTGCGTGCGGCCAGCAGTAACAGCCTGGTTGATCAGACCCTGATCCACCATGAGGCCTGGTCTCATACCGGGCCGCGGGGGCGTTGACCCCCGAAACCCTCTCCAGGTAAACTACAGGTAAACATTTTGGTTCGTGGGTGATCACGATCAAAATACATGCATTTACCTCTTCTGATCGGCTTCAGTATTTATCGACTATTACACCTTACGACCAGGATAAAAACATTTAGTTTAGTTTGTCTGGCTGTAAATTTGTCAGTACAATAAATATTTTTTGGAGATTTTGGAATCGGTGTTTTTTTTTTTGTCTAACTGGAATATCTTAAAAAAAAAACACACAAAAACTTTTTTTTAGCAGGATTGTAGATAATCTTAAAACTAATATTGTTACAAAATGAAATGAAAAAAAAAAATATATTGGATACCTGCATTTCTCCAGTTACTGCCAACACCTGACGGGGGTTTAACATAATCAAGCAACGTTCCCACCATCCAGAGACCCTTGCTAATTACCTTATGTACACAAACGGAAGATAAACAGTGGAATGACCTCGACAACGGACCCAGGGTAAACTGATGTAACGGCACAAGTAACACCACCTGCAGCTCACAAGACTGCCATCTTCCCTGCCCCAGGGGAAGACGGCAGACCAGAGGCCTAGCTTCTCCCTACGAGTCCTGTGACGGCGGGAAATGGGGCTAGACCTAGGGACATTTGGTCCCAGAAGATGAGGAGGTACATGTACCTCCTCCCATAGCAGACATTGGTCTGAGATACTCCCAAGACAGGGAGTCAAGGCCAGGTCACCATCTGGAAAAGACCCGGACCGGGGGAGTACCGGCGAATCAAGAAGAAGGAAGCAATGCTTCACATGTGTTAAGATGCTTCAAAACAAATTCAGTTTTTAACCAGATTGCTAATTGCATAAGAAAATAATTAGGTTTTCCCTCGCCAGGAACCACTCACCGACACGTTACCCAAACATGCGGCAGAACACGGACACATGAACCGTTGATTGCCACACTTACCACACACCTGAGAATAACACAGACCAAAAATGACACAGCTGCAGAACAAGTTATTATTAAAGAAGAACGAAAAGGCACAATACCGTGACTGGAACAATACACAAATGGTCCAAGTCAGACCGAAACGTCGTCGTAAGCTCCTCTCTCCTATGTGCGGGTTATTTGTGTGTAAGTTGTTAATGTGACTACATTTCGTTGTACAGAGAGCGTAACGGTGTTCCAATAATAACTTCATCTACACCTGCCATTTCATAGTTACTATCGGCAGTTTGCTGTTGTATGTAGAACGAAGACCGCTGCACAAGTGGCATTATAAGAACAGCCGCACATTCACGCACATGTGAGTGAAAGTGTCTGAATCACTGCTTCCATCCGCATGTCGCAGTGCGTAGACCGCTGCATCTTCCCTAACATAATAATATAATAATTACCTTTATGTCTGCTAGTATACAAGTAACACTCACTGACTGACCTTACTCAACCTTACCCAACTCTCCAAGACCAACCTGAGCATCTATCACCACGACTGACCTGAGTATCTGTCACCACGACTGACCTGAGTATCTGTCACCACGACTGACCTGAGTATCTGTCACCACGACTGACCTGAGTATCTGTCACCACGACTGACCTGAGTATCTGTCACCACGACTGACCTGAGTATCTGTTACCACGACTGACCTGAGCATCTATCACCATATAACGAGCTTGTTTGGTATTCTGGTAGCGGGGAGTTAATGATACGTCTTCGGAGGCTTCTTCGTTTATTGTTAAGTCGTGGTGGGTACACAGGCTTGTGTGTTTGTGCCCATGGCCCGGGCAGGGCCATGCCACGAGAGAGAGCTGGGAGGCCTTGTGTCTTGCTGCTAGGCCGCTGTGTGAGTGAGGGTGAGGCAAGTCTGGGCAGGCTGGCGTGCCCACCGGGAGGCCTGGCTACAGAGGCCAGCACCTGAGTGGCGCGAAATATGAACTAAGCTGGCAGACAGCATGGGCTGTCTGTGCAGACAGTACAGGCTGTCTACATACGCTCGGCCACCTACCGCGCGTCGTCCCGACGCGACAATACTGGTAGTAAAAGAAACTCGGTCTCTCTCGTCTGAACAGGGCACAGAACACAAAATAAAAACATATATATACATATGGACATGGAAAAAAAACTTCCTACAGGGAGGGAAGAAAAAACATGTGGGGTGTGCTAAACATCGTGGTCATAGGCAGTGAGCATCGAAGTGCATCACTGCACACCTTCCTGCGTCTGGACAGATACTGCAACACAGGAGACATCACTGCGGCTGAGCTGTGACGTAACAGGTTACGGTCTCCTCTGGAACGGTGAAGCAGTCATTGTAGGAGTCGCTGCAGGTTTCACTCAACCTGGGGCACAACATGCTGGTGCCCTCGAGTGAGGCGTCGACAAAACTCGGCAACTGGGCAGGACTTCTAGCAAGCTACTCAGGAGGACACTTCTCGACTGGTACTGTCGCTGGGCTGTCACTGCTGGCGAGCGTGGAGCGAGTTGTGGAGCGAGTCGTGGCAGAGACGACTGGGCGAAACATCTGGGAGTCGCAACATCATACACCAGACTGCAGTGAGAGAGCTAGCAGTCAAAGTGACATCTTCTTTGCGCAGGCTGCTCACTGAAGCTTGTGACACGAGGCTGACACAGCGCCTGCCGACAGGCCTAACTGCGGCTTGGCGAGTCTCATCTCTCGACAGTTGGAGTTATAGCAGAGGTTAGTCTAAGCATCCCCAGACTTGTTTCTCTACATATAACTGCACTCTGACGGTCTGGAGGTGAAGTGAAACAAATCTCGATGGGAATCGTAGCAGGTACGATTCTGCAGAACATCACGAGCGACGAGCATAAAATCTTTCTGTACAAGAGGGCTCGGTCACTCAGAGCTGTCTTGACATCGGCTGTCAAACGTACTGGTCACACGGGTGACTTACAGTGCCTTGTCGAACAGCCAACATGGCCGACGTGGCAGGTTGTGTAGCGGGCTAGCTGCGGGATTTTCAAGGATAGCTCCTGATCAAAGAGGCTGACCAGGTCCCTACTTAACAGAACTCAGTGTGAATGCTTTGAGAAGATACCAGAGCAGCGAACGGACTTCACAGTGCATCATTTCAGCGTAAATAGTTGAAGTGTTGTGCAGAAGGTTTGGTGTTGTCGAGTCAGGACCAGTCAGCGCCTCCCCCCTCTCCGCTGGGGGGGAGGGGGAGGGCGTGTGTAGTAAACAGTGACCCTCTCATAACGCCTCGCCCCTGCCCGTCTCCCCCGCCTCACCCACCCAACTCCCAGCGCCACCCCATCTCTAGAGGGTACTTCTCCCCTAACCCACGATGTCAGCGATGGCACTGCAGGGAGTGCCGGGCTCACAGGAACTTCCACTACAGGGACAGCATCGTGGAGTTCGACTGCGAGGCAGCTGTCAGGTGTGCCACAGGCAGTGTGTACTCAGTTCCTCAAGCTTCAACATCCGTGCACACGAGGGCCTGGGATCTTCAGTCAACTTGGCGTCCACCAGGACGTTGCCATGTCCCTAGGACAGCTTTCCATCGGGCTGCTAACGGAGCCACTGGCTTCTTGGACCTCTTGGGGAGGGTCGATGGTGCTCGTGCAAGCAGCAGATCCCGGGGCAACTTGCTGCTGTTTGCAATGGCTGTCTGCCGAGGAGAGACAGGCACCTAGCAACATCTGTTGTTGGGGCAATGGATGAATTCCCTGCTATGTTTGTTAACTGCTCATTACTCTGTAATTTGTCTATGATTGTAATCATGTGATAACGTGTTTATCATTCATTACCTTTGAAACTTGTCATGATTTTGACCAGTTCTACCTGGAGCTCATTACCTTTGTAAATTCTCATGATTAATGTGTTTATGATTCATTACCTTTGCAATTATTCATGAGTGTGACCAGCTCTACCTGGAGCTCATTACCTTTGTAACTTGGTCATGATTATGACCAGATCTAGTTCATTACCTTTGTAACTTGCTCAGCTATCAAAACTTTGGAGTCCAGTCCCTGGACCAATTATGTACCTCTGTAATCTTTTGACTACCGCCCACAGGATGGGTATGGGGTGCATAATAAACATATTAAACTAAAACTAAACTAACGGGTGACTTAGCACAGTGGTGCTACTCAGGTCTGGCTCAGACCTCACTGGACACACGGAAACTTTACACACCCGCGGTACACTAACATGTGAGAACACTGATTGAGAGGAATTAATTAACACACGACATATATTTTCTGTCAATCTTCTCGACAATATTAAAATGATTACTAGAAACACTCGATGTGACATCATGTGATGTCAGGCGTGATGACGCAAGGTGACGTCAGCAGCACTGTGACGTCAGCAGACATCACGAGGTGACGTCAGGCAAACATCGTGACGTCATGAAGTCGGGCAGCATCGTGGGTGACGTCAATGTGATGCGGGCAGCAGACCACAGCATGTGGCCTTGGGACATCTGGTAACTCACGTAGCTCGTAGGTCTATGTGACATTGCCCACACCCACGTGGCGTCGTGATCCACGTGGTGTCGTGATCTACGTGGCATGCTGATCCATGTAGCTTCGAGTGGCCTCGTGCACTCGGATACACAGCTCTGGCAATGAATCACACGAAAAAAACCAGAAAACACAGCAGAGGGAGTGGGCGGTGGTGAGTGTATGGTAGTGTGGTGGCGAGGAGCGTGGGTGAGTGTATGGCAGGGGAGCATCTGGCGGTCTCTCCTCCTCCCACCCACAAACACAGGGAAACACACTGGACGCAGAAATCACCACAAGACTCACCTCTGGCTTGCTGAAACAGCTGTGCTGAGCTGAACAACAACAGCAGCAACATACATGTGACGCTGAACACGTGACTTGGGAAACAGCGTGGGACGCTGTAGCGTGGAGTCACAATTCTCGAAGAATTTCGGCAAATTTCGGCTAGATCCTGCTTGTACCTGTGTCTGGATGCTCAAACGTGCAGACACGACATCAGGATAACTCGTTGAGAGACGGATGCTTCTTGCATAGGATGATGAAGTGAAGATGGCTTCATCCCTCTTCCTTCCTCGCTTTGGGCAAACACACTGCTGCGACCACAGCTGCTACCATTTATAAAAAGGAATTGTTTGGTAGGCGCAGCAAGCGGGTGGTTAAAGGATATATCTTCGGAGGCTTCTTTCTTTATTGTTAAGTCGTGGTGGGTACACAGGCTTGTGTGTTTGTGCCCATGGCCCGGGCAGGGCCATCCCACGAGAGAGAGCTGGGAGGCCTTGTGTCTTGCTGCTTGGCCGCTGTGTGAGTGAGAGTGAGGCAAGTCTGGGCAGGCTGGCGTGCCCACCAGGAGGCCTGGCTACAGAGGCCAGCACCTGAGTGGCGCGAAATATGAACTAAGCTGGCAGACAGCATGGGCTGTCTGTGCAGACAGTACAGGCTGTCTACAACCACGACTGACCTGAGCATCTGTCACCACGACTGACCTGAGTATCTGTCACCACGACTGACCTGAGCATGTCACCACGACTGACTTGAGCATGTCACCACGACTGACTTGAGCATGTCACCACGACTGACCTGAGTATCTGTCACCACGACTGACCTGAGCATGCCACCACGACTGACCTGAGCATCTGTCATCACGACTGGCCTGAGCATCTGTCACCACGACTGACCTGAGTATCTGTCACCACGACTGACCTGAGCATCTGTCAGCACGACTGACCTGAGCATGTCACCACGACTGACCTGAGCATGTCACCACGACTGACCTGAGCATCTATCACCACGACTGACCTGAGCATCTATCACCACGACTGACCTGAGCATCTATCACCACGACTGACCTGAGCATCAATCACCAAGGCCAACCTGAGCATCTGTCACCACGACTGACCTGAGCATGTCACCACGACCAACCTGAGCATCTATCACCACGACCACCCTGAGCATCTATCACCACGACCAACCTGAGCATCTATCACCACGACTCACCTGAGCATCTATCACCACGACCGACCTGAGCATCTATCACCACGACCAACCTGAGCATCTATCACCACGACCAACCTGAGCATCTATCACCACGACCAACCTGAGCATCTATCACCACGACCAACCTGAGCATCTGTCACCACGACCAACCTGAGCATCTATCACCACGACTCACCTGAGCATCTATCACCACGACCACCCTGAGCATCTATCACCACGACCAACCTGAGCATCTATCACCACGACCACCCTGAGCATCTGTCACCACGACCAACCTGAGGATCTATCACCACGACCAACCTGAGCATCTATCACCACGACCAACCTGAGCATCTATCACCACGACCAACCTGAGCATCTATCACCACGACCAACCTGAGCATCTATCACTACGACCGACCTGAGCATCTATCACCACGACCGACCTGAGTGTTATGGGGCTACAGGACCCAACATGTATCTATGTATCTGTAACAATTACTCTGGAATACCTAATTATATTTAATTGATGGGAACACAGCACTAAATATCATAAGGGCAGATCACCCTTATGGCTGTAAGGCAGCTTAGTCAAGCCTGTTTTTCTTAATATAATAGGTTATACTATAGACACACACATGCAATTTAAATAAGTAGTTTATAAAGTTGTATTTCTTTTTGTAAAAATAAAATAAGGTGTAGTAGAGTTGTGGTAACTAGAGAATTGTGCTTGACAACAGTCTTTTGTTGTTTTGATGGGTGTGGGAGGAGCTTAGCTAGGCTCCTCCCTCTCTCTCACTCTCCTTGTTGGCCTCAAGCTGGTAGGACCTCTGGGTCCTTCTTTTTACTTTTGGGTATTATATGTGCCCCAGGGGTGAGTTTTATACCTTAAGTTGTGGCCACCATACCCAGGGTAACTAAAGTGTGTCAAAACACTGGTTAGTCCAAAGATTAGTCAAGAAGAAAGAAGGGCAAATTGTTGAGATGCACCATGTGGGCTGTTCCTAGGAGAGCAGCTAGGGAATGTGTTGACTTATTTTTTGTATATTGTATATTCTGTATATATCTACCTGAATATAAGTATCTATCTTTTGGTAATAGTAGTTTAAATAACCTGTGAAGAGGCCTTATGTAAAAAGTTACCCCACACTAGAACATGTAGTGAGAACCTTACTATCAAAGTATAAGGGGCAACAACATAACACTGAGCGTCTATCAGCACGACCGATCTGAGCATCTATCAAGCAGTTATCTCCACGAATGGCCTGACCAACTCGCATTTGGTTGCTGCGCTAAACGAGCAGTGTGTCTCCTTATTTCATAAGCCCAGCCCCTTCTACCTGAATGCACAGGAAAGGAGCTAGAGAGTTCGACATATATTGTAAATGCAGTTAAATGCCAATATTGAAGATCTGAAGGCAATCAAATCATTCACAAATCACGGAACGAGTTGGTTTTGAACCCATGGCGAGTGGGTCGTAAAATTCACGACTCACTCGCCATGATTTCTTTGCAATCTTGTCATTACGATTTCGTGAGTCAAGATCATTCTCAAGTGATCTTGGAGTGTTTACAAATCTAAACACTCCAAGGTTTTAATTATTCTTAATTACTGAAGCATATTCGAGATTCACGAAAACTTCCTCTGATTTTTTTTTATCTCAAATAACAAATGCAACATACGTCAGTAATTGGTAATTATATTGAAAAAAAATAAATTGATTTAGAGTAGCAGTTGACGACTGTAGGTATTCTCACCTGACTGATGGCCGGCATCAACCTCAGCAGCACTGGCAGCTCCGTTGTTGGTAGTAGTGGCAGCAGCACCGTCGCCGGAATTTCTCTGACTCTTGAGTAGGCCTATATTATGCTGGTTCTGACCTTTGGGTAGGCCTAAGTCGCGTTGGGCAGCCAGGCCTTTCAGGTCCAATAGCTGACGCACCTCCTCGTCCACTCCAACCTGACGGTGAAATAAATTCGTTGTGTTGGTATTTGTAATACGTCACAAATATCTGTATTTGTGATATATTATTTGTCAAGTGTTTGCGGTATAAATATGTGATAAAAATTTCAGCATATGTAGCACATTATGTGACAAGTTTTACAATCTGTGGTACATTATGTAACAAAAGGTTAAAATTATGCTACACAAGATTAACATGTGTGTGATATATTATGTGACAGCTGTTAATATATGGTGTGCTTATTGTATCACATGTTCGCTTTTGTCACACATCATGTGACAGAATTATTAATATGTGTAATACATAATGAGACATAGGATTATTTCGATACTTATATATCAAAAGTGCTAATATTTGATTTACATTATGTGACACAAGGACTCGCACAGAGATTTAATTAAATCTCAGTCATCTTTTTGTTACCCTGTTAATATAAGAACGCCTCTCTCTCTCTCTCTCTCTCTCTCTCTCTCTCTCTCTCTCTCTCTCTCTCTCTCTCTCTCTCTCTCCCTCTGTTAAAACAGGTATCTACAGCATCCAGGGTAATAACTATGGGGCAGATAAGGTAGAATTTAGATCAACTCTTGATCGAACATCAAAGATCAGTAAGTTATGGAAAATATAGTTTCGTCCTCTTCAAATACATAGAAAGGTTGAATTAATTAATCAAGACTCACGAAATCGTAAAGACACGAGGGGCGAGGATAGAACACGCGATCAGAGTCGTAAAACTCCAGACCCACATGCTAGCCACTGGACCAGCTAGCCACAATAAAATTCATCCAACTAGGTATATTTATACACCATAGGAAGTTTAACATAGGCACCACTGTGACCACAAAT
>NC_091367.1:16837012-16859512 GCF_038502225.1 Cherax quadricarinatus
GGATTTGTCAGTTAAAAACAGAGTAGGGGAGTTAGTAGATGGGGAGAGGGAGGTATTAGGTAGATGGTGAGAATATTTTGAGGAACTTTTAAATATTAAGGAAGAAACAGAGGCAGTAATTTCATGCACTGGTCAGGGAGGTATACCATCTTTTAGGAGTGAAGAAGAGCAGAATGTAAGTGTGGGGGAGGTACGTGAGGCTTTACGTAAAATGAAAGGGGGTAAAGCAGCTGGAACTGATGGCATCATGACAGAAATGTTAAAAGCAGGGGGGGATATAGTGTTGGAGTGGTTGGTACTTTTGTTTAATAAATGTATGAAAGAGGGGAAGGTACCTAGGGATTGGCGGAGAGCATGTATAGTCCCTTTATATAAAGGGAAAGGTGACAAAAGAGACTGTAAAAATTATAGAGAAATAAGTTTACTGAGTATACCAGGAAAAGTGTACGGTAGGGTTATAATTGAAAGAATTAAGAGTAAGGTGATGAGGGTGTCAAATGATTTAGATAAAGAAAAATTGGATATCAAATTGGGGAGGAGGAGTATGGAAGAAGTGTATGTTTTCAGATACTTGGGAGTTGACGAGTCGGCGGATGGATTTATGAAGGATGAGGTTAATCATAGAATTGATGAGGGAAAAAAGGTGAGTGGTGCGTTGAGGCATATGTGGAGTCAAAAAACGTTATCTATGGAGGCAAAGAAGGGAATGTATGAAAGTATAGTAGTACCAACACTCTTACATGGGTGTGAAGCTTGGGTGGTAAATGCAGCAGCGAGGAGACGGTTGGAGGCAGTGGAGATGTCCTGTTTAAGGGCAATGTGTGGTGTAAATATTATGCAGAAAATTCGGAGTGTGGAAATTAGGAAAAGGTGTGGAGTTAATAAAAGTATTAGTCAGAGGGCAGAAGAGGGGTTGTTGAGGTGGTTTGGTCATTTAGAGAGAATGGATCAAAGTAGAATGACATGGAAAGCATATAAATCTAAAGGGGAAGGAAGGCGGGGTAGGGGTCGTCCTCGAAAGGGTTGGAGAGAGGGGGTAAAGGAGGTTTTGTGGGCAAGGGGCTTGGACTTCCAGCAAGCGTGCGTGAGCGTGTTAGATAGGAGTGAATGGAGACAAATGGTACTTGGGACATGACGATCTGTTGGAGTGTGAGCAGGGTAATATTTAGTGAAGGGATTCAGGGAAACCGGTTATTTTCATATAGTCGGACTTGAGTCCTGGAAATGGGAAATACAATGCCTGCACTTTAAAGGAGGGGTTTGGGATATTGGCAGTTTGGAGGGATATGTTGTATATCTTTATATGTGTATGCTTCTAAACTGTTGTATTCTGAGCACCTCTGCAAAAACAGTGATAATGTGCGAGTGTGGTGAAAGTGTTGAATGATGATGAAAGTATTTTCTTTTTGGGGATTTTCTTTCTTTTTTGGGTCACCCTGCCTCGGTGGGAGACGGCCGACTTGTTGAAATATATATATATATATATATATATATATATATATATATATATATATATATATATATATATATATATATATATATATATATATATATATATATATATGCAAAACAACCACTCTGAAAGAATAGAGAAATTCCAAGCGCTTTCGTGACTACTCACATTATCATAGTTCCTTGATAATGTGAGTAGTCACGAAAGCGCTGGGAATTTCTCTATTCTTTCAGAGTGGTTGTTTTGCATATTCTGAAATCACCTGTTTACTGTGATCTTATTGCATATATATATATATATATATATATATATATATATATATATATATATATATATATATATATATATATATATATATATATATATATATATATATATATATATTATTAGCACACTGGCCGATTCCCACCAAGGCAGGGTGGATCGAAAAAGAAAAACTTTCATCATCATTCACTCCATCACTGTCTTGCCAGAAGGGTGCTTTACACTACAGTTTTTAAACTGGAACATTAGCACCCCTCCTTCAGAGTGCAGGCACTGTACTTCCCATCTCCAGGACTCAAGTCCGGCATGCCGGTTTCCCTGAATCCCTTCAAAAATGTTACTTTGCTCACACTCCAACAGCAAGTCAAGTATTAAAAACCATTTGTCTCCATTCACTCCTATCAAACACGCTCACGCATGCCTGCTGGAAGTCCAAGCCCCTCGCACACAAAACCTCCTTTACCCCCTCCCTCCAACCTTTCCTAGGCCGACCCCTACCCCGCCTTCCTTCCACTACAGATTGATACACTCTTGAAGTTTCGCTCCATTCTCTCTACATGTCCGAACAACAACCCTTCCTCAGCCCTCTGGACAACAGTTTTGGCAATCCCACACCTCCTCCTAACTTTTAAACTACGAATTCTCTGCATTATATTCACATCACACATTGCCCTCAGACATGACATCTCAACTGCCTCCAACCTTCTCCTCGCTGCAACATTCATCACCCATACTTCACACCCATATAAGAGCGTTGTTAAAACTATACTCTCATACATTTCCCTCTTTGCCTCCAAGGACAAAGTTCTTTGTTTCCACAGACTCCTAAGTGCACCGCTCACCCTTTTCCCTCATCAATTCTATGATTCACCTCGTCTTTCATAGACCCATCCGCTGACACGTCCACTCCCATATATCTGAATACATTCATCTCCTCCATACTCTCTCCCTCCAATCTGATATCCAATCTTTCGTCACCTAATCTTTTTGTTATCCTCATAACCTTACTCTTTCCTTTATTCACTTTAAATTTTCTTCTTTCACATACCCTACAAAATTCATCCACCAACCACTGCAACTTCTCTTCAGAATCTCCCAAGAGCACAGTGTCATCAGCAAAGAGCAACTGTGACAACTCCCACTTTATGTGTGATTCTTTATCTTTTAACTCCACGCCTCTTGCCAAGACCCTCGCATTTGCTTCTCTTACAACCCATCTATAAATATATTAAACAACCACGGTGACATCACACATCCTTGTCTAAGGCCTACTTTTACTGGGAAATAATCTCCCTCTTTCCTACATACTCTAACTTGAGCCTCACTATCCTCGTAAAAACTCTTCACTGCTTTCAGTAACCTACCTTCTATACCATACACCTGCAACAACTGCCACATTGCCCCCCTATCCACCCTGTCATACGCCTTTTCCAAATCCATAAATGCCACAAAGACCTCTTTAGCCTTATCTAAATACTGTTCACTTATATGTTTCACTGTAAACACCTGATCCACACACCCCCTACCTTTCCTAAGCCTCCTTGTTCATCTGCTATCCTATTCTCCGTCTTCCTCTTAATTCTTTCAATTATAACTCTACCATACACTTTACCAGGTACACTCAACAGACTTATCCCCTATAATTTTTGCACTCTCTTTTATCCCCTTTGCCTTTATACAAAGGAACTATGCATGCTCTCTGCCAATCCCTAGGTACCTTACCTCTTCCATACATTTATTAAATAATTGCACCAACCACTCCAAAACTATATCCCCACCTGCTTTTAACATTTCTATCTTTATCCCATCAATCCCGGCTGCCTTACCCCCTTTCATTTTACCTACTGCCTCACGAACTTCCCCCACACTCACAACTGGCTCTTCCTCACTCCTACAAGATGTTATTCCTCCTTGCCCTATATATATATTATATATATATATATATATATATATATATATATATATATATATATATATATATATATATATATATATATATATATTATATATATATATATATATATATATATATATATATATATATATATATATATATATATATATATGCAAGGAATTCGCGAGAGCAGGCGAAATATGCACAAACACTGATCTCTGGCTGAAGGAGACTCGAACCTACGAACCTTAGGACAAGGTATGCAGTGCTTTACCAATCTACCCACACTGGACAATACCTTGGCGTGCAGCTTGCGCTACACGTTGATCCAAGGCAGCCAGCTTTCAGGGAGAAGGCTTACAGCTTTTCATCTCATCCCCTGCATGCATCAGCCTTACTAGAGATTTGAACAATGCAAGGAATTCGCGAGAGCAGGCGAAATATTCACAAACACTGATCTCTGGCTGAAGGAGACTCGAACCTACGAACCTTGGAACAAGGTACGCAGTGCTATACCAAACTCACCACACTGGACAATACCTTGGCGTGCAGCTTGCGCTACACGTTGATCCAAGGCAGCCAGCTTTCAGGGAGAAGGCTTACAGCTTTTCATCTCATCCCCTGCATGCATCAGCCTTACTAGAGATTTTAACAATGCAAGAAATTCGCAAGAGCAGGCGAAATATACACAAACACTGATTTGTGGCTGAAGGAGACTCGAACCTACGAACCTTGGAACAAGGTACGCAGTGCTATACCAAACTCACCACACTGGACATTGCCTTGGCGTGCAGCTTGCACTACACGTTGATCCAAGGCAGTCAACTTTCAGGGAGAAGGCTTACAGCTTTTCATCTCATCCCCTGATGAGATGCCTTGGATCAACGTGTAGCGCAAGCTGCACGCCAAGGTATTGTCCAGTGTGATGAGTTTGGTACAGCACTGCGTACCTTGTCCAAAGGTTCGTAGGTTCGAGTCTCCTTCAGCCAGAGATCAGTGTTTGTGTAAATTTCTCCTGCTCTTGAGAATTCATTGCATATATATATATATATATATATATATATATATATATATATATATATATATATATATATATATATATATATATATATATATATATATATACATAATATATATATATATATATATATTTATGTCGTGCCGAATAGGTAAAATACGTCAATTAGCAAGAACTCATTCAAAATTAAGTCCTTTTTAAAATTTTCTCTTATACATTTAAAGATACATTTTTTTCATTCATGTTAATGTAAAACTGAATAATTTTGTACCAAAAACATTATAAAAATTACCTAACCTTATTATAACAAGAAGAATTTATTTTAGCCTAACCCAACTAAATATATTTTTAATTTGTTTACAATAATTTAATACTAAACAAACACAAGGAAATATATTTTTTTCGTTATTTTCAGAATGATTTTGGCGAAATTATTGCATACAGAAATTTTCACTTGTCCTATATGGCAAGATGAGCGTTGCTATTTAAGCCAAGATCGCAAGTTCTGCCTCTGCGGCACGACATATATATATATATATATATATATATATATATATATATATATATATATATATATATAGATATATATAGATAGATATATATATATATATATATATATATATGACAACGATAGGATTCATTTATTTAGGACTGTGGTGAATGCATTAGACAGTTGAATGGAGTGAGATATTAGGGTTTTAAACTAGAAATGGAGGTATGGATATTTATGGGAAAAGAATTAAATGTGGTACAATACAACTGCACAGTGCAAATTATCAGGACTGCAATATTGTAAGTTTGGGGGACACCATTTGCAGGCAGAGCAAGGTAGGACTCTTAAGTAAATATTGGAAATTCGGTGACATTACGTATTAAGGGAAGCAGCTGAGATAGTGGAAGAGCCGGAATCAGCAAGGAAAAGAAAATGAATAGAGCATTTCTCAGTATGTATTATACTAAAAGTCGAAGTTGTAGCAACAATATGGACAAGTTTAGTAGCATATGCGGGTAACACTGATATATTTGCAGTAACTGAGATATGGTTTAATTTGAATAATCGGGTCGTTCCTGCCGAATGTCACATTCAAGGTTCTAAGTTGCACCACGAAGATAGAAATAACGGGAAGAGAGGTGAGGTGGCACTAAATGTCCGAGGTCACTTGAACTGCGCCATAAAACGGGTAAAAAGACATAAGGAACACACACAGTTTGTCTAGGTAGCATTTTTAAGGAACGGGAAAATTTATTTTCAGGTATTATATACCGTCTTTTTTTGGTCTCTATATCTGTGGATAGAAACCAAAGGAGATTTCTCTGAAGGGAAATTAATGATGCTTCAAGGCACAATAACATAATGATTCTAGATTTTTATCTTTTTTATCTTTAATCAATATGACTGGAATTCCTTGACTGAGAATCTAACATCAGAACTGTTTTTCAATATACTTTATGACAGGGGAATAAATTACATGCTTGATATAGTTCTGGTTAAAAAAAAATTGCATTAGAGATTTAAGAAGAAACTGACACGATTGACCAGAAATCAATTTAATTTAGTATTGAAAAAGTACATAAGAAAAATTAATTCAGCAAGTTTTCCAGATTTTCGTTTAGCAGATTACAATAAGGTTAGAAAACCCATATCGTATGTGAACTGAGATAACGAAGAGAACTGTCAGTATGAATCAATTTCTAGAGCATCTTCAAGGAAAGAAGAGAGGTAACAAACCATACCACGGGTGGGGTTTGAACCCGCGGTCAGAGAGTCTCAAAACTCCAGACTCTCTGACCGCGGGTTCAAACCCCACCAGTGATATGGTTTGTTTGCAATCGTGTCATTACGATTTCGTGAGTCGAGTCAAAGAAGAGAAAAATTTATTGGTGCATCATCTGGGGAGAGAATAACCTTACTGACCAATATGTTCATTTAAAAAAGACGTAAAGAGTGGGACGAGAACGCTAAATGTGACTTTGAAATTAAAGTAGCTAGTGGATCAAAGACATATCCAAAAGGGTTCTTTCAAGTGTATAGAATAGAGATAATGGAAAATATTGGACCACTGACAACTAGTCTGGACAGCTTACTGATAGTGAGCAGGAAATATGCTCTCTGATTAATGGTTATTTCCTGTCAGTCTTCAAACAAGAAGGTAAATGATATCCCAGTAATTAATAGTCATTCAGGTCCTGAAGAAAACAAGTTAGGAATTATTACTGAAGACAAAATAAGTTCCAGGGCATATTTGCCTTCATTCTCCACTTTTCTTTCATTCTTTTCTTGTTTTCTTTCTCTGTATTCTCCCAGCATCTTTTCTCCCTTCCTTTCCTATTTTTCATACTCTCGTTTCCCCTCTCTTCATTCCCTTCTTTCCTATAACTCTATTAGCCATCCCCCCCGACCTTTCTTCCATAATTTCGGCCCTTTCTCCCTAATCTTCCAATTTACTCTTCTCCCTCTCACTCCTTCCTACCTCTCTCTCTCGTCATCACTCTCGTTCTCCTCTCCCTCTCCCTTCATTTCCTCCCTGACGTTCTCTCAGCCGTAAGTGGTCCAGCCTATAGAGGGATAATTAAGTTAGACTCTGGAAGATAGCCTTCAGACCCAAAGCCTGAGTTCCCTGGGCTTGTTTACTAGTCCCCTGGGCTAGCTTCCAGGCGCTGGGCTGGTTCCTAATTTGATGCACTGATTTCTAGACATCTAAGCTAGTTCCAAGTCCAACTGGGCTGGTTTTTAATCCTCTGAGCTACTTTTTAGTATACTGTGCTGGTCTCTAGTCCCTTGAACTGGTTCCTAGACCCCTGGTCAGGTTTTTAGTTTTCTGGTCTGGTTCCTAGCCCCTTGGACTAGATTTTAGTCCCCAGAGCTGGTTCCTAGTCCCTTGTACTGGCTTCTCGTTACCTAATTTTAGGACTGATTTTAATTTTTGGGGGGCCTGTCCCAAATTTTCAGAGTTTATTCCTTATCTGGGCTTATTCCTAAACTTTTGGGCCGAGTCTCAATTTCCTGAGCTGCTCCCTAATCCCCTAGGCTGGTTTCAATCTCCTAGGCTGGTTCCTATCTAGTAAGCCGGTTCCTATCCCCTAGGCTAGTTCGTATTCACATGGCCTGGTTTCTAGTTTCTTGAGCTGCTTCCTAGTAACATAATAACTGAACTGATTTCCTATTATCATGATAACATGACTGATTTCCTATTATCATGATAACATGACTGATTTCCTATTATCATGATAACATGACTGATTTCCTATTATCATGATAACATGACAGATTTCCTATTATCATGATAACATGACTGATTTCCTTTTATCATGATAACATGACTGATTTCTTATTATCATGATAACATGACTGATTTTTCATTCTCTGTCCTAGTACCCTGGACATGTTTACTGGGCTGATTCCTAATTTTCTGGGCCTGTTCCCAGTTCCCTGGGCTGGTTCCAAAATTCTAAGCTTCTTCCCTTGGGCTTGTTCCAGTTTCATAAAGAGTTAGTTCCTAGTTCTTTGGACTACTTTCTTGTTCCAAAAGCTGGTTTCTAATCTTTGGCCTACTTCCTAATCCAATGGGTATGCTCTTAATCTCCTGACCTGCTGCAGTCTCTCTACTATGTCCTAAAGACAATTTTAATTTGTTAATTCTCTCACTCTCTCTTTCTCATACATTCTATTTTTCTTTCCCTCTCTCATTCTCTCTCTCTCTCTCTCTCTCTCTCTCTCTCTCCCCCTTGACACACAATGGTAGATTAAGATATGCTGTCTTATTTCACAGACTCATTTACGTAAAAAGTCCAATAAAACATGACCATATTATATGTAGCTATAAATATATTCAGATATGAAGAGTTTTCATATTACATTGTAGAAACACCTGAATCTGATTTCTTCTGGTAATGAATATATATCTTCCTACACTGGAAGTGCAATAGACACAAAGCTGAACATTAAAATGGTATAAAATACCGACAGGTTGTAAGGTAAGACACACATGCAACAGTTAGGTATCGTTATTTCGAAAAGTTTCGCCTACACAGTAGGCTTCTTCAGTCGAGTACAGAAAAGTTGATAGAAGCAGAAGATACTTGAAGACGATGTAATCAGTCCATCACCCTTAAAGTTTTGAGGTGGTCAGTCCCTCAGTCTGGAGAAGAGCATTGTTCCATAGTATGAAACAATATGGAGAAGAAGTGACAGGATGGAGCCTTATATAGCGCCAAGAGGTGAGACGTAGGTCACTAGAAGAGGTAAGAACTCAGAGGTTGAGAGGCCAGGTCCCTCTCAAATCCAGCCGCTCTCACTACGTCTCACCTCTTGGCGCTATATAAGGCTCCATCCTGTCACTTCATCTCCATATTGTTTCATACTATGGAACAATGCTCTTCTCCAGACTGAGGGACTGACCACCTCAAAACTTTAAGGGTGATGGACTGATTACATCGTCTTCAAGTATCTTCTGCTTCTATCAACTTTTCTGTACTCGACTGAAGAAGCCTACTGTGTAGGCGAAACGTTTCGAAATAAAGATACCTAACTGTTGCATATGTGTCTTACCTTACAGACACAAAGCTAAAAGGTAGATGTCAGTGCAACAAAGTTGTGGTTGATAAATAAAAGCCGAAACCTTGGAATTTCAATCTTCCTTACTACTAGAGGTAACCAGCTATGGGCAAGAGAGATTCTTTGGAGAAATGACTTTACGTCATTAATGTTTTAATGCTATACGAATATGTTCCAACTCAAGTCATTCTAGAAAGGAATGATTGCAGTTAAAATGAGGAGGATATATCCAGAGTATGGTTACTTTTTATTGTCTATCTTTCCACCTACAGTGAAGTGTAGCCAAGTGTGGTATTTTGATAACATTGGTTTGGTACACAGCAGTAAGGGCACCCATCTCTCTCAGATGCTGAAAACTTTACTGAAATGACTGATTCATCGAAAATGAGTCCAGATGAGAGATAGCTCGCCTTCCTCGGTTCTTTATTCTCTCCAGAATTTAGACATGAAAAGGGTACACTTGTGCCGTGTGTAAGTTATATAGCCTCTACTATCAAGATGGGTATATGATGCCCATTAATATTATTTATGACTTGCTACATGGAGTCTACCTGGAAATTGTTCTGGGGGGGGGGCAACGCACCCGCAGCCCAGTCCTTGGCCAGGTTTCCCTATGGATCAGGGCGTGATCAGCTAGGCTGTTACTGTTGGCAGCACGTAGTCCAAATAAGTAGCTGCTTTATTTGCAAGATTTACCACGTGATTCTTCAAAGACATTTTGGAGTGAAATTTTTCTCCTAGGATAGCGATCTCATCCCTGGGCTCTAACGCTCTTCCTTTTATTATTTCCAAAGCTACAACAAAACATGATGCTGCCTGGAGAATACTTTTTGTGTTATCTCCGAAGTAAATGTAACACGCCATCGTTTTACCGAAGTTACCATAAGTTATTAATATAGTTGAGAGCAGCAGGCTTCTCTTTTGTTTTAGTAGTAAATATAGAGTATAGTCATCAGCATAGGCAAGAGATCCGGAGGTGAGACAAAATAGATCATTGAGGTAGATATTCCATAACAGTGGATTACGCACACTTCCTTATGGAACACTGGCACTGAGTGGTTTATACAGAAGATTGCTCAAATAAGGTTTATTCTAAAAGATATTCCGTTACGGTAATCACTAAGGAGACGCAGCACAGAGCAAGAGATTCCAAATGCTTGCAATTGCCAAAAGCCCACATTTAAGGCAACAGCAACAATGTCCTGCACTACCAGCTGGGACCAATTAATGGATTCACTATGTGTGACCAGTTAATGGATTTATCCGTTAACTAGTCCCACATAGTGAGGAGTTTTAACAGAATTTAATAGAATTCATATTGACGGTGATAAAGAAGAGAGTTATAGTCAAAATATGCTGTCATTTGTCAGAAGTGACACTGATCTGTAGTTACTGATTTTTGCTCCACACTTCTTTATATGACCAGGGATTACGTTCACCATTTCCCACGAAGATGTGGCTATCTACCCTTTGCTAAGTCAAGTTGATAGATGCGAGCGAAAGACGAATCTAGATGGTCAGAATATTTCTCACCTATCTTTGGCTTAATTTATCTGTGCCCACAGCCTCGTATTGGTCATGGAATTTAAGGAGAAGATAAAACTCGTCCAGTGTTATTCTCACATCCGACAACTTTGACACAGTCCTTATGGTTAGCAATGGAGGTTCACTGACTGAAGGGACTTCTGATATGTGCAGCAATAAATAACAAAAAGGCACAATACCGTGACTGGAACGATACACAAATAACCCGCACATAAAAGAGAGAAGCTTACGACGACGTTTCGGTCCGACTGGGACCATTTACAAAGTCACTTTGTAAATGTGCGGGTTATTTGTGTGTAATGTGCAGCAAGTATGTTAGGTTTATCTTTATTGCTAGTAGGAGAGTTCCATCCAGTCAATTGAGAGGTAGAATGACGTCATGAAGTGAATATTCTTTCTAGTCTTTGACCGACGATCACCGTGTTACTGACAGTAGCCCAGAAGATTCCTGATGCTAATTTTCTTTTAGTGTCAGCCTCCAATATTCAGGTTTTGGACTTCCTCTACTGAACGATAGGCTTGCGTGCGGAGATTTCAATTAGGATTCTTTTTGCACCTCCAAGCCTTGTACATAGAAGTAGCGACCTCTGTACAACGACAGCTAAACAAAGGCTTCGTTCCATATTGCCGGTGAGAGATGTGCTTATATAGGAGATTAAAGATACGTTTTGTTAAGGCATTTACTTGGTATTTGCATCACCGTGGAGAAGAACATTCCATTCAGAGATGGTGAACTTCAAATGTGATGCAGCACAGACATGACTGCACCTTCAGATAAACTACACACAACTCTCTCTCTCTCTCTCTCTCTCTCTCTCTCTCTCTCTCTCTCTCTCTCCTAATATATATTGGAGTTGGGAGGCGCAGCCATGTCTGTCCTGCAGATTTAATCACCATCGCTCTTTCCCTCCCAGAGCTCCGCTACATCTATACTCCCTCATACTTTCCTTACACCTAACCCACTCATACTTTCCTTACACCTAACCCACTCATACTTTCCTTACACCTAACCCACTCATACTTTCCTTGCACCTAACCCACTCATACTTTCCTGTCGCCTAACCCACTCATACTTTCCTTACACCTAACCCACTCATACTTTCCTGTCGCCTAACCCACTCATACTTTCCTTGCACCTAACCCACTCATACTTTCCTGTCGCCTAACCCACTCATACTTTCCTTACACCTAACCCACTCATACTTTCCTGTCGCCTAACCCACTCATACTTTCCTGTCGCCTAACCCACTCATACTTTCCTGTCGCCTAACCCACTCATACTTTCCTGTCGCCTAACCCACTCATACTTTCCTGTCGCCTAACCCACTCATACTTTCCTGTCGCCTAACCCACTCATACTTTCCTTTCATCTACCTACATATAATAATAATAATAATAATAATAATAATAATAATAATAATAATAATAATAATAATAATAATAATAATAATAATAATAATAAAAATAATAATAATTACGATTGTTGATAGAGCGTCATATACTCACGAGGTCTCTCATTCTTCGCCTTCCTTCACTACTTCTCTCATTTCTCTCCCTTCCTTCACTGCCTCACTTAATTTTCCTCCCCTCCTTCACTAATATCTCTTTCTCCTCTTCTCGTTTACTATTTCTCTCATTTCTTCCCTTCTTCGTTACCACTCTCTCCTCTCCTTCACTCTCCCTCTCATCTCTCTTCCTTCACTTCTTTCATCTCTTTCAGCCATTCATACATCTCTCATCTTCCCCCCCCCCCATTCTTCACTACCCTTATCACCTCTACCCTTCCTTCACTACCTCTCTCACACCCCTTCTTCATTACCTATTTCATTTCTCTTCTCTACCCTTCCTTTACTACATATGTCGTATCTCCAGTCCTTCACTATCTCTCCATCTTTCTCCTTCTCTGTCTCTCTCCCTTCTTCACTCCTTCATTAGTCTCTCTCCTTCTTCACTTCCTTTTTCTTCTCTCCCCTAAACTACTTCTCTCACTTCTCCTTCGCTACCTCTCTCTCCCCTCTCCTTCATTACCTCTCTCACCCCTCCCATCCTTCATAACATTTCTCTCCACTCCCCTTCCTCCATTTTCTCTCTTATTTCTCCCTTTCTTCACCATCTCTCTCACTTCTCCGCTCCCATCGCTACTTCTCTCCCTCTCTCATTCTCCTTATGTAATTATCTTCTTTACTCTGCATTGTTCATGTTTGTCATTATTTTTGTATCTATGAGCACTATGTACACTTTGCACATATGCACACCACGTACATATAATTTACACAGTGTGCACCAGATAGTCACACTGCACACTATGTACACTATAACACAGTGTATAATCCATGTGTACACCACCTACAATATACACGCTATGTATTCATCACTTATTAAGCACTGTACACACTACACACTATGTACAATACACCCTACACAATGTACACACTATGTACAGTACACCCTACACAATGTACACACTATGTACAGTACACCCTACACAATGTACACACTATGTACAGTACACCCTACACAATGTACACACTATGTACAATGCACACTACACACACTGTACACACTACACACAATGTATACACAACACACACTGTTCACAGTGTACACGCTACACACACTGTGCACAATACACACATTGTACACAGTGTACACACCACACACACTGTACACAGTGTACACGCTACACACACTGTACACAGTGTACACGCTACACACACTGTACACAGTGTACACACCACACACACTGTACACAGTGTACACACCACACACACTGTACACAGTGTACACACACTGTACACACTACACACAGTGTACACGCTACACACACTGTACACAGTGTACACACCACACACACTGTACACAGTGTACACACCACACACACTGTACACAGTGTACACACCACACACACTGTACACAGTGTACACACTACACACACTGTACACAGTGTACACGCTACACACACTGTACACAGTGTACACACCACACACTGTACACAGTGTACACGCTACACACACTGTACACAGTGTACACACTACACACATTGTATACACTAAGCACACTGAATACACGACACACACTGTATACACTACACACACTGTATACACTACACACACTGTACACACTACACACACTGTATACAAGACACATACTGTACGCACTACACACACTGTATACACTACACACACTGTATACACTACACACACTGTACACACTACACACACTGTATACAAGACACATACTGTACGCACTACACACACTGTATACACTACACACACTGTACACAGTACGCACACTGAGTACACTACACACACTGTATACACTACACACACTGTATACACTACACACACTGTACACAAGACACACTGTATACACTACACACACTGTACACAAAACACACTGTATACACTACACACACTGTATACACTACACACACTGTATACACTACACACACTGTATACACTACACACACTGTATACACTATACACACTGTACACAAGACACACACTGTACACACTACACACACTGTATACACTACACACACTGTATACACTACACACACTGTACACACTACACACACACTGTATACACTACACACACTGTATACACTACACACACCGTACACAAGACACACACTGAATACACTACACACACTGTATACACTACACACACTGTACACACTACACACACTGTACACACTACACACACTGTATACACTACACACACTGTACACACTACACACACTGTACACACTACACACACTGTACACACTACACACACTGTATACACTACACACACTGTACACAAGACACACACTGTACACACTACACACACTGTACACACTACACACACTGTACACACTACACACACTGTACACACTACACACACTGTATACACTACACACACTGTATACACTACACACACTGTATACACTACACACACTGTATACACTACACACACTGTACACACTACACACACTGTATACACTACACACACTGTACACACTACACACACTGTATACACTACACACACTGTACACACTACACACACTGTATACACTACACACACTGTACACACTACACACACTGTATACACTACACACACTGTATACACTACACACACTGTACACACTACACACACTGTACGCACTACACACATTGTATACACTACACACACTGTACACACTACACACACTGTACACACTACACACACTGTATACACTACACACACTGTACACACTACACACACTGTACACACTACACACACTGTATACACTACACACACTGTAAACACTACACACACTGTATACCAGCACCCACACTACACACACTGTATACCAGCACCCACACTACACACACTGTATACCAGCACCCACACTACACACACTGTATACCAGCACCCACACTACACACACTGTACACACTACACACACTGTACACACTACACACACTGTATACACTACACACACTGTACACACTACACACACTGTACACAAGACACACACTGAATACACTACACACACTGTACACAAGACACACACTGTATACACTACACACACTGTACGCAAGACACACACTGTATACACTACACATACTGTACACAAGACACACACTGTATACACTAAGCACACTGTATACATTACACACACTGTACACAAGACATACACTGTATACACTACACACACTGTACACAAGACACACACTGTATACACTACACACACTGTATACACTACACACACTGTACACACTACACACACTGTATACAAGACACATACTGTACGCACTACACACACTGTATACACTACACACACTGTACACAGTACGCACACTGAGTACACTACACACACTGTATACACTACACACACTGTATACACTACACACACTGTACACAAGACACACTGTATACACTACACACACTGTACACAAAACACACTGTATACACTACACACACTGTACACAAAACACACTGTATACACTACACACACTGTATACACTACACACACTGTATACACTACACACACTGTATACACTACACACACTGTACACAAGACACACTGTATACACTACACACACTGTACACAAAACACACTGTATACACTACACACACTGTATACACTACACACACTGTATACACTACACACACTGTATACACTACACACACTGTATACACTACACACACTGTACACACTACACACACTGTACACACTACACACACTGTACACACTACACACACTGTATACACTACACACACCGTACACAAGACACACACTGAATACACTACACACACTGTACACACTACACACACTGTACACACTACACACACTGTACACACTACACACATTGTATACACTACACACACTGTATACACTACACACACTGTATACACTACACACACTGTATACACTACACACACTGTACACACTACACACACTGTATACACTACACACACTGTACACACTACACACACTGTATACACTACACACACTGTACACACTACACACACTGTATACACTACACACACTGTACACACTACACACACTGTATACACTACACACACTGTATACACTACACACACTGTACACACTACACACTGTACGCACTACACACATTGTATACACTACACACACTGTACACACTACACACACTGTACACACTACACACACTGTATACACTACACACACTGTACACACTACACACACTGTACACACTACACACACTGTACACACTACACACACTGTACACACTACACACACTGTACACACTACACACACTGTACACACTACACACACTGTATACACTACACACACTGTATACACTACACACACTGTACACACTACACACACTGTACACACTACACACACTGTGTACACTACACACACTGTACACACTACACACACTGTACACAAGACACACACTGAATACACTACACACACTGTACACAAGACACACACTGTATACACTACACACACTGTACACAAGACACACACTGTATACACTACACATACTGTACACAAGACACACACTGTATACACTAAGCACACTGTATACATTACACACACTGTACACAAGACATACACTGTATTCACTACACACACTGTACACAAGACACACACTGTATACACTACACACACTGTATACACTACACACACTGTACACACTACACACACTGTATACAAGACACATACTGTACGCACTACACACACTGTATACACTACACACACTGTACACAGTACGCACACTGAGTACACTACACACACTGTATACACTACACACACTGTATACACTACACACACTGTACACAAGACACACTGTATACACTACACACACTGTACACAAAACACACTGTATACACTACACACACTGTACACAAAACACACTGTATACACTACACACACACTATACACTACACACACTCTATACACTACACACACACTATACACTACACACACTATACACTACACACACACTATACACTACACACACTATACACAAAACACACTGTATACACTACACACACTGTATACACTACACACACTGTATACACTACACACACTGTATACACTACACACACTGTACACAAGACACACTGTATACACTACACACACTGTACACAAAACACACTGTATACACTACACACACTGTATACACTACACACACTGTACACAAGACACACTGTATACACTACACACACTGTACACAAAACACACTGTATACACTACACACACTGTACACAAGACACACTGTATACACTACACACACTGTACACAAAACACACTGTATACACTACACACACTGTACACAAGACACACTGTATACACTACACACACTGTACACAAAACACACTGTATACACTACACACACTGTACACACTACACACACTGTACACACTACACACACTGTACACACTACACACACTGTACACACTACACACACTGTACACAAGACACACACTGTACACACTACACACACTGTACACACTACACACACTGTACACACTACACACACTGTACACACTACACACACTGTACACACTACACACACTGTACACACTACACACACTGTATACACTACACACACTGTATACACTACACACACTGTATACACTACACACACTGTATACACTACACACACTGTATACACTACACACACTGTATACACTACACACACTGTACACACTACACACACTGTATACACTACACACACTGTATACACTACACACACTGTACACAAGACACACACTGTACACAAGACACACACTGTACACACTACACACACTGTATACACTACACACACTGTATACACTACACACACTGTACACAAGACACACACTGTACACAAGACACACACTGTACACAAGACACACACTGTACACACTACACACACTGTACACACTACACACACTGTACACAAGACACACACTGTACACACTACACACACTGTACACAAGACACACACTGTACACACTACACACACTGTATACACTACACACACTGTACACAAGACACACACTGTACACACTACACACACTGTATACACTACACACACTGTACACAAGACACACACTGTACACACTACACACACTGTACACAAGACACACACTGTACACACTACACACACTGTACACAAGACACACACTGTACACACTACACACACTGTACACACTACACACACTGTACACACTACACACACTGTACACACTACACACACTGTACACACTACACACACTGTACACAAGACACACACTGTACACACTACACACACTGTACACACTACACACACTGTACACACACTGTACACAAGACACACACTGTACACACTACACACTGTACACACACTGTACACACTACACACACTGTACACACTACACACACTGTACACACTACACACACTGTACACACTACACACACTGTACACACTACACACACTGTACACACTACACACACTGTACACACTACACACACTGTACACACTACACACACTGTACACACTACACACACTGTACACACTACACACACTGTACACACTACACACACTGTACACACTACACACACTGTACACACTACACACACTGTACACACTACACACACTGTACACACTACACACACTGTACACACTACACACACTACACACACTGTACACACTACACACACTGTACACACTACACACACTGTACACACTACACACACTGTACACACTACACACACTGTACACACTACACACACTGTACACACTACACACACTGTACACACTACACACACTGTACACACTATTCATTACTGAAATATTTCCTGCCTCAGTCTTCTCTATCTCCAAGTTTTTCTTCACTTTCTTCTTTGCCTCTTCTTCACTAACCTCTATCCACTTCCTTCTCTTCAATAGCGGTGTGTTGATACTGGCAAAAGACTCTTGATCCCAGGCATTGGATTTATTCTACCCTTCAATCACGTCTCACTGCCTCCCATTTCTCATGTCTTGAAAGGCCCTAACGATTTTAGCGTTTCCTAATAATAATAATAATAATAATAATAATAATAATAATAATAATAATAATAATAATAATAATAAAACTGAAGCATATTCAAGGAGACGGGACTGACATACAGCTGACAGATGAGGTGGAGGAGTGGTAGGCGGAGTCACCAGGGGACAAAACCACTGGAAGTAGGTCATGCCTATAGGCTAGACAAGTTTTGAGGAATTCTCTCCATCAAGATCCCAAGATGTTGCTTAGACTGACAAAATCTGAGTAAATGGTTTAGAAAATCGAGAAGTTGATAAATGAGAATAATGGAGCCCAAATGTTGTACAAGTGTCTCATTTATCACCAATAACAAAAAATGATAATAAACGATAATAAAATGATAATAAAGATCGTTTTCATCTTTTCCTCCTTCCTTGCTTCTTCCTCCATCCTCGTCTCTTCCTTCTCTCTCGTCTCTTCGCCATCCATTGCATCATTCTCCCCTATACTCTCCACGGGAGGTTCTAACGTCCCACTGCTCCAGTAACAAAGTCATCATCACCTTGGTCCTCTCACGTAATGCGGGTTCTCTGTGGCTCTATCTCTTTAGTGAGTCTAATTCCTAGTCCATAGACCTCAATTCCTAAAGCCTAGCCCCTAATCCATAGTCCTTAGTATTTCATTCTTAATCCTTAGCTTCTAGCCTCTAGTCCTTTAAAAGACCTAATCCGCTGAGTACTTATATCAAAATTTTATACATTCAGTGCATTAATAAGCTGCGCATAGAAGAAAGAAACTTAAGACGACGTTTCGGTCCGACTTGGACCATAAGTTTCTTTCTCCTGTGTATGGGGTATTAAGCGACCCCATGACTAGAAATGAAAATACTAAACTCAGGGAAAGATGTTTAGAAAACGTGTACAAAAAACATAGATACGGCCGAGATAATCCCATCCGCTCTACAATCATCCCAGAAAAAAAAAGATTTCGATCAAAATCACCCAGGGAAAAAAACTCTGGAGATAAATCACCCCAGGAAAAAAGGCTTCTGGCAAAATCCTCTCAATAACAGAGCAAAATAATACAAAAACCCTCCGTTCGAAGATCCAGTGTCTGAACGATGACGGGTACAAGAAGTCACAGTAGGATCCATGCTAACCTCTCTATGGTGTATAGAAATATACTTAGATGGATTAATCTTATTGTAGCTAGCTGGTCCAGTGGCTTACGCGCTGATCTGGAGTTTTATGTCTCACTCGCCGTGGGTTCAAATCCCACACGTTCCCTAGTTAAGTAGATGAATAATAATCGATGAATAATAGCGTCATAAGCAACTTATGTTAGATTAGTTTGGGTTACGTAAAATCGGATAATTTTAAGTTATGTTAGACTGGGTTTGTTTAAATTAGATAAGGGTAGATTAGTTAAGGTTAGGGTAGATTAGGTTAGGCTCGATTAAGCTAGGTTAGGTTAACTTAGGTTAAGTTTGGTTAGGTAAGTTCAGGTCAGGTTAAGTTAGATTAGATTAGTTTAAGTTGGGTTAGGTTAGATTAACTGCAACTAGATCAGGTTAGTTTATGTTAAGTCACGTTATGTTTGGATAGGTTACATTAGAAAAATAAATCACCTTTAGGCATCTTCCTTAGGGATTTTTGTCCGAGATGATTTTTGTACCGAGAGGATTATATCCAGAGGTCGTTTGTCACTACAACCGTCTTAAATAACTGGAACAACTCTTAAATATCTCTTTTGCCGAAACAGTTTCCCTGTACATGTCTTTTCGGTGCAATACTGGCAAATATTACACCGAAGACAGCAGAAGTAATTTTCAGATAGTCTCTCAGTCTTGGTAGAAGGTGATCAGTCACTAAAGTCTACAGTAGAACCAAGTAGGGTGACCTTATATAGTGGTGATGAAGCAACTGGAGGTAGCGTCATAGAAGGGTTTAGCCCACTAGTAGAAATGGGTCAGGTATAACAACTGTTTAGAGGAGTTGTTGAAGACTTCCCAGGTACCAAAAAACACTATGTTGCTGTGTCACTCATGTATCAGATTAATGTTATACAGTGCTGTTATACAGATCATGATGAATAAAGTTAGTTAGTTAGTTAAAGATTAGCCGGTATTCTCCCGGCCCGGGCCTTTTCCAAGTGGTGGCCCGGCCTTGGCTCCCTCTTTAGGGAGTGTCTGAGACCTAAGTCTCCCATGGGAGGAGGCACAAGTACCTCCTCATCTTTGGGACCAACTGTCCCCAGGCCTAGCCACAAGCTAGGCCTCTCTGGTCTGCCATCCCCGCCCCAAGGGGGCAAATGGGAATGACAGTCTTATGAGCTAAAGGCTCGGGCTCAGGCACCTACCCTACCCTAGAAGGGTTAGGCATGGTGTCGATGAATGAATAAAGGAGATGCATTACTTGACTTATGTCACCTCCAGCTGCTTCAGCTCACTTCATCTCCAATACATAAGGTCTTGCCGCATGCCTCTTCTTAAGACTTCAAGGAATGAAAACCTTCTACCAAGGCTAAGACTGATGATTTCAAAACAACATTTTTCTAATGTCTTCAGAGTTATATTAGTCGTCATCCAATCGAATAGAAGGTAAAATACTAACATTTTTCAGATGTAATGTTGGCGAAATCTTTTACTTTTCAAAAAGTAAGAACATTTAATGGTGTTAAACTTTATCTAAATTCATAATACAAACATTAATTTACTGAAGAATTTACAATCAGTTCAGTTTAGCCTAATCTAACTTAATATATTTTAGATACGTTTTCAATAATTTAATAAACACAATGAAATATATTTTTTTCTTTAGGCTCAGAATGATTTTTGCGAAATTATTGCATAAACAAATTTTCGTTTGCCTTAATCGGCAAGAAGAACGTTGCTATTTAATTCAAAATCGCAAGTTTTAATTATTCAGCACGATATATATATATATATATATATATATATATATATATATATATATATATATATGTCGTGCCGAATAGGCAGAATTTGCGATCTTGGCTTAAATAGCAACGTTCATCATGCCATATAAAACAAGTGAAAATTTGTGTATGCAATAATTTCGCCAAAATCATTCTGAAACTAACGAAAAAAATATATTTCACTCTGTTTGTTTAGTATTAAATTATTGTAAACAAATCTAAAATATATTTAGTTGGGTTAGGCTAAAATAAATTGTTCTTGTTATAATAAGGTTAGGTAAGTTTTCTAAGATTCACTTGGTGCAAAATTAAATTTTTTTACATTAATATTAATGAAAAAAATGTATCTTTAAACGTATACGAGAAAATTTTAGAAA
>NC_091367.1:16864512-16872012 GCF_038502225.1 Cherax quadricarinatus
CTGCTTTTTGGCAATGCCTGTTTGGCTGTCCCACCAAGGAGGGACAAGTCACTAGCAACACATGTTATTAGGACAATAAATGCATTCCCAAGGGATGACAACCTCGTCCGTCTCCCCCCTAGGGCGACAAACACCCGCCGGTCAAATGCCAACAACAGGACACCCGACACCTCAAAAATCAGAGCCCAAATTAGCAAAAAAATAGAAGAGGGTAATACTATTGGAGCTTTGAGACTTATAACCACCCAGGGCTCCCAGTACCAACATTGACCTCCCTGACATTGCAGCAGGCGAAGAACATCTAACCTTACAGGATGCTTCACCGGTTTAAGGCCTCAACACTTAAAACAAATACTCAATCCAGCACTTGGTGAGGTTTCAGAGAGGCTGCTGTCTGAACTCACCAAATTTTCCAACCTGTGCCTGGCTGGCAGTGACCCAGAGGCCATCAGACCCTTTTTCTTTGGTGCCTCATTGTGTGCCCACCGGAAAAAGGAAGGCGGAATCACGCCCATTGCAGTGGGTAACACCCTTCGGCGCCTAGTCGCCAAGACTGCAGTAAGAAGGGTGAGTCAAGAGGCTGCTGCAATGCTGAAACCAACTCAGCTCGGTTTCGGCGTGCAACAGGGCTGTGAAGCAGCTGCCCACGCAGCACGAGTATATATCAAAAACATGTCCTATGAAAAAGCCTTGGTCAAATTGGACTTTGCCAATGCTTTCAACTCAGTCAGAAGGGATGCTGCTCTCCAAGCAGTTTATAGAAACTTCCCTTCCCTCTATCCCTTCATAGAATCGTGTTATAGTGTGACTTCCAAACTATTGTTTGGGGACCATGAAATTGACTAGTGTGAGGGCGTGCAACAGGGGGACCCTCTCGCCCCCTTTCTATTTTGTTTGGTCATCAAGGAACTCACGGAGGCACTCTCCAGCGAGCTCAATATCTGGTTCCTGGACGACGATACCCTAGCTGGCACAACAGAATCTCTCCTAGAGGACATCAGTAAAATTAAAGACATGGGAGAAAGCCTGGGCCTTTCTTTAAACCCCACCAAATGTGAAATAGTTTCTACCAATCAACAGATGATCCAGAATATTAGCGCCGTTTTACCAGGAGCACGAGCCATTGATCCAGCCAATAGCACTCTCCTCGGTGCTCCTCTTGGGTCCAATGAAATCGATCTGATCCAAGGAAAAAAATCTCAGACCTCCGGACGATGGAAAGCAGGATGAAAGACATTGACACACACGATGACTTCTACCTACTCACCAGGTGCCTGTCAATCCCAAAACTTACCTATTTTCTGAGATGCTCCCCAGCCTTCAGCAGTCCAAAACTCAAGGAATATGACTCTCTCCTGAAGGCCATGCTAGAGAGTGTATTGAATCTTTCCCTTGAAGATGGACAGTGGTTGCAAGAATCACTTCCGGTCAGGCTTGGAGGGCTAGGAGTACGCAGATCCTCCCAGATTGCTCTACCAGCTTTCCTATCCTCTTCCATTGCATCAAACTAGTTGATAAGACAAATTCTTCCTGACACCTTCAGTGACTCAGCAGGAATAGAAGACCCTAGCTATGCCAGTGCCATCACCGAATGGGAGACTCTTGCTGCTCCAGCACCAAACCCTAGTGCAGCACTGGCTCACAAACAGTCAAGCTGGGATGGCCCAATTGCAAAAAAGGTGCTTGCCAACATGCTCAGGGCTGCAACATCAGATAGGGAGATTGCCTGTCTCCAGGCTGTGAGTGCACCTCACTCCGGGGACTTCCTCCAAACAGTTCCCATATCGGCAATGGGAACGCGACTCGACCCTAAGACCCTCCGTATTGCAGTGGCTCTGCGCCTTGCTGCCCCAATTCACACAGAATATATGTGTGTTTGCGGCGAAGTGCAAGCAGACCAATACGGTCTACATGGTCTTAACTGTTCCAAAACCAAGGGCTGGCATGCAAGACACAATGAGGTCAACGACATCATTAAGAGAACCCTTGCTACAGCTGGATGCCCTGCCGAGAGGGAGCCCCAATCACTTGCAGCAAACAATACCCACAACCCAGCAAACCGCCCCGACGGGATCACCATATATCCTTGGAAGAATGGCAAGCTCTTAGCATGGGACTATACCTGTGTGTCCACACTGGCTGACACCTATATCCATCACAGTGTGGGGCGACAAGGAGGAGCTGCTGACCAGAGGGAGGAGTACAAGATCAGCACGTACAGGGACATTAGCTAACAGTATCAATTTGTCCCAGTGGGATCAGAGACCTTGCGATTATGGGGAAAAAATGCCACACGTTTCCTTAAAGAATTGGGTTCCAGACTCATCGACACCACCAGGGACCCAAGGGCAGCCACTTTCATGTTCCAGTGCCTCAGCGTCGCCATCCAGAGGGGAAATGCTTGCTGCATACTTGGCTCACGTCCAGCCTCAGAGGAGCTGGACGAAATTCATGATCTTTGATACATTGCGCCATTGTATTCATGTTTATGTTTTTTTTCTCTAAATGTATTTTGTTAATTAATAAATGTTCACATAGAATAAAAAATATATAGAGGTGGTAGGAGAAGAAAATATTCAAACAGCTCCGGGGAGAACCTTGAGTTTTCCCTGAGGTACGTTCATTGTCTTCTCTGAGGATGAGGGTCCCCCAGCTATAGAGGTGGTACTTCCCTATATATTTTTTTTCATATATATATATATATATATATATATATATATATATATATATATATATATATATATATATATATATATATATATATATATATATATATATATATTATATGTCGCGCCGAAAATGAAAATTGGTCATTTAGCAAGAACTCATTTAAAATTCAGTCTCTTCTAAGAATTTCTCTTATACGTTTAAAGATATATTTTTTTCATTAATGTTAATGTAAGAAATTATAATTTTGCACCAAAAGAATCTTAGAAAACTTACCTAACCTTATTATAACAAGAAAAATTTATGTTAGCCTAACCCAACTAAATATATTTTAGATTTGTTTACAATAATTTAATACTAAACAAACACAATGAAATATATTTTTTTTCGTTAGGTTCAGAATGATTATGGCGAAATTATTGCATACATAAATTTTCACTTGTCCTATATGGCAACATGAACGTTGCTATTTAAGCCAAGATCGCAAGTTCTGCCTATTCGGCACGACATTATATATATATATATATATATATATATATATATATATATATATATATATATATATATATATATATTTATTTATTTATTATCACACTGGCCGATTCCCACCAAGGCAGGGTGGCCCGAAAAAGAAAAACTTTCACCATCATTCACTGCATCACTGTCTTGCCAGAAGGGTACTTTACACTACAGTTTTTAAACTGCAACATTAACACCCCTCCTTCAGAGTGCAGGCACTGTACTTCCCATCTCCAGGACTCAAGTCCGGCCTGCCGGTTTCCCTGAACCCCTTCATTAATGTTACTTTGCTCACACTCCAACAGCACGTCAAGTATTAAAAATTATTTGTCTCCATTCACTCCTATCAAACACGCTCACGCATGCCTGCTGGAAGTCCATGCCCCTCGCACACAAAACCTCCTTTACCCCCTCCCTCCAACCTTTCCTAGGCCGACCCCTACCCCGCCTTCCTTCCACTAAAGACTGATACACTCTTGAAGTTATTCTGTTTCGCTCCATTCTCTCCACATATCCGAACCACCTCAACAACCCTTCCTCAGCCCTATAGACAACAGTTTTGGTAATCCCGCACCTCCTCCTAACTTCCAAACTACGAATTCTCTGCATTACATTCACACCACACATTGCTCTCAGGCATGACATCACTGCCTCCAGCCTTCTCCTCGCTGCAACGTTCATCACCCATGCTGCACACCCATATAAGAGCGTTGGTAAAACTATACTCTCATACATTCCCCTCTTTGCCTCCAAGGACAAAGTTCTTTGTCTCCACAGACTCCTAAGTGCACCACTCACCCTTTTCCCCTCATCAATTCTATGATTCACCTCATCTTTCATAGACCCATCCGCTGACACGTCCACTCCCAAATATCTGAATACATTCACCTCCTCCATACTCTCTCCCTCCAATCTGATATCCAATCTTTCATCACCTAATCTTTTTGTTATTCTCATAACCTTACTTTTTCCTGTATTCACTTTCAATTTTCTTCTTTTGCACACCCTACCAAATTCATCCACCAATCTCTGCAACTTCTCTTCAGAATCTCCCAAGAGCACAGTGTCATCAGCAAAGAGCAACTGTGACAACTCCCACTTTATGTGTGATTCTTTATCTTTTAACTCCACGCCTCTTGCCAAGACCCTCGCATTTACTTCTCTTACAACCCCATCTATAAATATATTAAACAACCACGGTGACATCACACATCCTTGTCTAAGGCCTACTTTTACTGGGAAATAATTTCCCTCTTTCCTACATACTCTAACTTGACCCTCACTATCCTCGTAAAAACTCTTCACTGCTTTCAGTAACCTGCCTCCTACACCATACACCTGCAACATCTGCCACATTGCCCCCCTATCCACCCTGTCATACGCCTTTTCCAAATCCAGAAATGCCACAAAGACCTCTTTAGCCTTATCTAAATATTGTTCACTTATATGTTTCACTGTAAACACCTGGTCCACACACCCCCTACCTTTCCTAAAGCCTCCTTGTTCATCTGCTATCCTATTCTCCGTCTTACTCTTAATTCTTTCAATAATAACTCTACCATACACTTTGCCAGGTATACTCAACAGACTTATCCCCCTATAATTTTTGCACTCTCTTTTATCCCCTTTGCCTTTATACAAAGGAACTATGCATGCTCTCTGCCAATCCCTAGGTACCTTACCCTCTTCCATACATTTATTAAATAATTGCACCAACCACTCCAAAACTATATCCCCACCCGCTTTAAACATTTCTATCTTTATCCCATCAATCCCGGCTGCCTTACCCCCTTTCATTTTACCTACTGCCTCACGAACTTCCCCCACACTCACAACTGGCTCTTCCTCACTCCTACAAGACGTTGTTCCTCCTTGTCCTATACACGAAATCACAGCTTCCCTATCTTCATCAACATTTATTAACAATCCCTCAAAATATTCCCTCCATCTTCCCAATACCTCTAACTCTCCATTTAATAACTCTCCTCTCCTATTTTTCACTGACAAATCCATTTGTTCTCTAGGCTTTCTTAACTTGTTAATCTCACTCCAAAACTTTTTCTTATTTTCAACAAAATTTGTTGATAACATCTCACCCACTCTCTCATTTGCTCTCTTTTTACATTGCTTCACCACTCTCTTAACCTCTCTCTTTTTCTACATATACTCTTCCCTCCTTGCATCACTTCTACTTTGTAAAAACTTCTCATATGCTAACTTTTTCTCCCTTACTACTCTCTTCACATCATCATTCCACCAATAGCTCCTCTTCCCTCCCACACCCACATTCCTGTAACCACAAACTTCTGCTGAACACTCTAACACTACATTTTTAAAACTACCCCATACCTCTTCGACCCCATTGCCTATGCTCTCATTAGCCCATCTATCCTCCAATAGCTGCTTATATCTTACCCTAACTGCCTCCTCTTTTAGTTTATAAACCTTCACCTCTCTCTTCCCTGATGCTTCTATTCTCCTTGTATCCCATCTACCTTTTACTCTCAGTGTAGCTACAACTAGAAAGTGATCTGATATATCTGTGGCCCCTCTATAAACATGTACATCCTGAAGTCTACTCAACAGTCTTTTATCTACCAATACATAATCCAACAAACTACTGTCATTTCGCCCTACATCATATCTTGTATACTTATTTATCCTCTTTTTCTTAAAATATGTATTACCTTTAACTAAGCCCCTTTCTATACAAAGTTCAATCAAAGGGCTCCCATTATCATTTACACCTGGCACCCCAAACATACCTACCACACCCTCTCTAAAAGTTTCTCCTACTTTAGCATTCAGGTCCCCTACCACAATTACTCTCTCACTTGGTTCAAAGGCTCCTATACATTCACTTAACATCTCCCAAAATCTCTCTCTCTCCTCTGCATTCCTCTCTTCTCCATGTGCATACACGCTTATTATGACCCGCTTCTCGCATCCAACCTTTACTTTAATCCACATAATTCTTGAATTTACACATTCATATTCTCTTTTCTCCTTCCATAACTGATCATTCAACATTACTGCTACCCCTTCCTTTGCTCTAACTCTCTCAGATAATCCAGATTTAATCCCATTTATTTCCCCCCACCGAAACTCCCCTACCCCCTTCAGCTTTGTTTCGCTTAGGGCCAGTACATCCAACTTCTTTTCATTCATAACATCAGCAATCATCTGTTTCTTGTCATCAGCACTACATCCACGAACATTTAAGCATCCCAGTTTTATAAAGTTTTTCCTCTTCTCTTTTTTAGTAAATGTCTACAGGAGAAGGGGTTACTAGCCCATTGCTCCCGGCATTTTAGTCGCCTCATACGACACGCATGGCTTACGGAGGAAAGATTCTTTTCCACTTCCCCATGGACAATAGAAGAAATAAAGAGGAACAAGAGCTATTTAGAAAAAGGAGAAAAACCTAGATGTATGTATATATATATGCATGTGCGTGTCTGTGAAGTGTGACCAACGTGTAAGTAGGAGTAGCAAGATATCCCTGTTATCTAGCGTGTTTCAGACAGAAAAAGAAACCAGCAATCCTACCATCATGCAAAACAGTTACAGGTTTCTGTTTCACAGTCATCTGGCAGGACGGTAGTACTTCCCTGGGTGGTTGCTGTCTACCAACCTACTACCTATATATATATATATATATATATATATATATATATATATATATATATATATATATATATCTATATATATATATATATATATATATATATACATATATATATATATATATATATATATATATATAATATATATATATATATATATATATATATCTTTATATATATTATATATAAATATATATATATATATATATATATATATATATAATATATATATATATATATATATATATATATGTATAATTATATATAAATATATATATATATATATATATATATATATATATATATATATATATATATATATATAATGTTATATATATATATATATATATATATATATATATATATATATATATATATATATATATATATATTACTTTCATCATCATTCAAAACTTTCTTCACACTCACACATTATCACTGCTTTTGCAGAGGTGCTCAGAATACAACAGTTTAGAAGCATATACGTATAAAGATACACAACATATCCCTCCAAACTGCCAATATCCCAAACCCCTCCTTTAAAGTGCAGGCATTGTGCTTCCCATTTCCAGGACTCAAGTCCGACTATAAGAAAATAACCGGTTTCCCTGAATCCCTTCACTAAATACTACCCTTCTCACACTCCAACAGATCGTCAGGTCCCAAGTATCATTCGTCTCCATTCACT
>NC_091367.1:16884512-16897766 GCF_038502225.1 Cherax quadricarinatus
GCGTGCCTTAAATATTCTATGGAGAGGGAGCATCGACACAGGGGCCTTCCCACAGTCACTAAAAACAACGAGTACAGCCTCGCTCCACAAAGATGGCAGTACAACAGTTGAAAAGAATCACGGGTCGATAGCACTGTCATCCCCACATCATAAAAATCTTTGAAAGGGTTCTAAGAAGCAATATTGCCAGCCAACTGGACACCCAACAACTGCACAACCCAGGGCAGTATGGGTTTAGAGCAGCTTGTTCTGTCTCTCACAACTGCTGGACCACTGTGACATGGTCTTGGATTTTACGAAAGCCTTTTTGATAAGTGTAATAGCACACAAACAGGAAAAATGGTAAATGTATCAACCAACAGAACACAAAGAACAAGAGTAAGCAGAATAAAGACAGAGGCGGCTACAGTGAAATGCTGTTCCACAAGGTACAGTACTCACCCTAATCCTTTTCCTCATCCTCATATCTGACGCAGTGTATCCTCATTTGCTGACGATACCAGAATTTGCATGACAGTGCCAGCCATTGAGGACACTGTAAATCTCCAAGCGGACATTAACCAAGTCTTTAAATGGGCCTCAGAAAACAATGTGAAGTTCAATGAGAAAAAAAATCAATTACTCTGTTACGGAAAACTCAAAGATCGGACTATAAAATAAATTCCAAGCTCACAATGGAGCGAAAAGCTAATGTGAAGGACCTGGGAGAGATAATGTCAGATAATCTCATATCCAAAAATCACAACAATGTATCTAATACATCTGATAGGAAAATGTTAGGATGGATAATGAGAACCTTCAAAACTAGGGATGCCAAGCCTATGATGATTCTCTTCTAATCACTTGTTCTCTCAAGGCTGGAGTACTGATGCACACTAACAGCCCCTTTCAAGGTAGGCGAAATAGCAAACCTGGAGAGTATACAAAAACCTTTCACTGCACGTATAAGTTCACAAAAGTATCTTAATTACTGGGAAAGGTTGAGGTCCATTGACCTGTACTCCTTGGAAAGTAGGCGAGAAAGATACATCATAATATATACCTGGAAAATCCTAGGACTAGTCCCAACTCTGTCAACGAAAACCCTAGGACTAGTCCCAATCACTACCAACGAAAGAAAAGACTCAGCAGGAGGTGCAACATACGCCCAATGATAAACAAGGGCGCCACGATTACACTACGAGATAACACAATACGTGTCAGGGGGCCCAAGAGTGCTCAACGATACTTCCCATCATACATAAGGGGGGTTATCAATATCAGTAGACTTCTGGCTGTCTTCAAGAGGAAGAGGTAGCTGGTCAGTTCGTGAACAACCGGGCTGCGGTTCGTAAGTTGGTTTTCGTACAGCCGACAGTAACAGCCTGGATGATCAGGCCCTGATCCACCACAAAGCCTGGCGATGAACTGAGTCACTGGGGCGCTAACCCCAGGAACACCTTAGGTATTCCGCAGGTATTCACACACATGTGCACACGCGCACACACACACACACACACACACACACACACACACACACACACACACACACACACACACACACACACACACACACACACACACACACATGGATATTAGGAAGTATATTTATTCATTCATAGAGTTGTCAGGAAGTGGAATAGTTTGGAAAGCGATGTAGTGGAGGCAGGATCCATACATAGGTTTAAGAAGAGATTTGATAAAACTCATGGAGCAGGGAGAGTGACCTAGTAGCGAGAGTGAAGTGGCGGGGCCAGGAGCTGTGACTCGGCCCCCTGCAACCACAACTAGGTGAGTACAACTAAGTTAGTTCACACATACATACACACACACACGTGCACGCACACACACTCACAGACACAGAAGAGAGACAACAACAGTCAGCAGAGGACAACCAGAGCCGGGAAGAGCAACAAACGCAAGCACACACAGAACCACCATCAGAACCTCACAGGTAAACACACTATCCCAACACAAACCACTATCCACACTTACAACTCCCACCCCACAATATGCTGTAGAATCCCACAGCACACTACCAGGCCCCCCACTCCAGCAGATTCCCCAGAACACAGTATTGGAAAAGAAACTGAAGGTATGGTACACCAACACTAATAGAATAACGAATAAGTGGGAAGAGTGGCACGAAAGAATCAAAGAGGCATCACCGGACTTCATAGTTATCACCGAAACCAAGCTCAAAGGAATGATAACAGATGTCATCTTTTCAATTGGATATCAGATCCTGAGGAAAGACAAGAGGGAACAGAGGGGTGGAGGAGTTGCACTGCTCATCAGCAACCAATGGGATTTTGATGAGCTGGAGAGAGGAGGCAGAGGAGAAGCAAGAGACTACATAATAGGAATGTTTCAGTCTGGAGGTCCAAAGGTGGCAATTGCACTGATGTATAACTCACCACAAAACAGAGACTCCGAAAAAGACGGAAAGACTCCGGAAAGACGGAAATGTGAATGTGGGGTACACCATCGAGTGTTGGACACAATACATACAACCGAGAAGAAGTGAAGAGTCCCAGTTTTTAAAAAAAGTCCATGTTTTTTAAAAAGAAGATAGACACGAGACATTAAACTGCAGACCTGTGTTACTGACATGCATAGTATGCAAAGTCAAGGAGAAAATTATCAGGAGAATAGAGGTGGAGCACTTAGAAAGGAATGAGCTTATTAATGACAACCACCACGGTTTCAGGAATGAGAAATTCTCTGTCACAAACCTACTGAAGTTCTATGACAGGGTGATAGCAGTATGACATGAGAGAGAGAGGGGTGAGTAGACTGCATTTTCTTGGACTGTAAGAAGGCTTTTGACACGGTTCCACACAAGAGATTAGTGCAAAGGTTGGAGGACCAGGCAGGTATAACAGGGAAGGCACTGCAGTGGATCAGGGAATATCTGTTGGGAAGACATCAGTGAGTCATGGGACGTCACGAGGTTTCAGAGTGGGCGCCTGTGACGAGCGGGATTCCACAGGGGTCAGTCCTAGGACCGGTGCTGTTTCTGGAATAAGTGAACGACATGACGGAAGAAATAGATTCGGAAGTGTCCCAGTTTGCAGATGATGTGAAGTTGATGAGAAGAATTCAATCGGATGATAACCTGGCAGAACTACAAAGGGATCTGGACAGGCTGCAGGCCTGGTCCAGCAACTGCCTCCTGGAGTTCAACCTCACCAAGTGCAAAGTCATGAAGATTGGGGAAGGGCAAAGAAGATCGCGAACGGAGTACAGTCTAGGAGGCCACAGACTACAAACCTTGCTCACGGAAATGGATCTTGGGGGAGTATAACACTGGGCAATCTCCTGAGGCGCACATCAAACAAATAAATGATGCAACACATGGGCGCTTAGCAAACCTAAGAATAGCATTCCGAAATCTCAATAAGGAATCGTTCAGGACCATGTACACCATGTATGTCAGGCCTGTATTAGAGTATGCAGCACCAATTTGGAATCCACAACTAGCCAAGCATGTAAGGGAATTAAAGAAAGTGCAAAGATTTGCAACACGATTAGTCCCGGAACTAAGGGGCATGTCCTACGAGGAGGGTTTAAGGGAAATCGACCTGATGGCACTGGAGGGCAGGAGAGCTACAGCTGATATGATAACGACATAAAATACTGAGAGGAATTGACAAGGTGGACAGAAACAGGATGCTCCAGAGATGGGACACAGCAACATGAGGTCACAATTGGACGTTGAAGACTCAGACGAATCACAGTTATGTTAAGAAGTATTTTTTCAGTCACAGAGTTGTCAGAAAGTTGAATAGTCAGGGAAGTGATGCAGTGGAGGTAGAAACCCTTACACAGCTTTAAGAAGAAGTATGATAAAGCTCATGGTGCAGGAAGAATGACCTAGTGGCGACCAGTAAAGAGGCTGGCCAGGAGCCGTGATTCGACACCTGCAACCACAACTAGGCGAGTACAACTAGGTGAGTACACACACACAAACACACATGCACACACACACACACACACACACACACACACACACACACACACACACACACACACACACACACACACACCGGTAAAGAGGTAAAGAGGAGGGGCCAGGATCTGTGAATCGACCCCTGCAACCACAACTAGGTGAGCACATACACATATATATACACACACATACATTCACACGCACGCATGCACACACAAACACACATGCACACACACAGGCGAGGCCAGGAGCTTGGACTCGACCCCTGCAACCTCAACTAGGTAAGTACACACAGACACACACACACACACACACACCGGTAAAGAGGTGGGGACAGGAGCTGTGAATCGACCCCTGCAACTACAATTAGGTGAATACAATTAGGCGAGTTGGTTTAGAAAGACACGTAAGCAAACACTAACATTTATTAGAAAACGTTTCGGTCCTGGGACCTTGATCACTTCCCAGGTCCCAGGACAGAAACGTTATCTAATAAATATGTTATAGTGTTTGCTTACGTGTCTTTCTAAACCAACTTGTCGGTATTTATTACCAAGGTTTATACCAATTAGGCGAGTACACCACACACATGCAAATCAATAGGAGAGGAAGACCCAGTTGGCAAATTTTCTGCAAATAGGGGAGTTTGCAAGTGGGAAGAAACTCTGTAGTCAAACTGATCTTCAAGTCAGAAACAGTGCAAAAAGATAATCTTGCAGGTGAAAGCACGACTAAGAGAGCAACCAACTTACAATAGGAGTACCTCAACCTTGAAAGAACAAGAGAAGACAAACAGAGAGAGGGAACAAAGACACAAGAAGCAGGAAGCCAAACTACTAAAAAGGGGACTACACAGGCAGGAGAAATTTCCTGCAAGAGGTTCAATGGGAAAGAGGACTGATGGAAAAATCAGCAAACAAAATGGACTATGTGACAACAAAATGCATGGAGGCAGAGGAGAAGTTCGCTCCCATGAGCAGCAGAAATAATGGGAAGACCAGAAAGAGCCATTTCTTCACTCAAAAGTGTAGAGAGGCAAAAGCTAAGTGCACTAGAGAATAGAAAAAATATAGAAAACAAAGGACTCAGAAAATAAAGAGATTAGTCAAAGAGCCAGAAACGAATATGCACAGATAAGGAGGGAGGCCAAGTGGCAATACGAAGACAACATAGCATAAAAAGACAAGTCTGACCAGAAGCTGATGTAGAATCACATTAGGGGAAAAAACAAGCGTCAGTGACCAGGTAATCAGGCTGAGGAAGGAAGGAGTGGAGTTCACAAGAAACAACAGAGATGTATGTGAAGAGCTCAACATGAGATTTAAAGAAATATTTACAGTGGAGATAGAGAGGACTCTGGATAGCCAGAATAGTGGGGTACACCAACCTCACCAAATGCAAAGTCATGAAGATTGAGGAAGGGCAAAGAAGACCACAGTGAGAGGACAGGCTAGGGCCCAAACACTGCAAATCTCAGTCAAGGAAAAGGATCTTGGGGCGAGTATAATACCAAGCATATCTCCTGAGGTGCACATCAACCAAATAACTGATGCAGCACATGGGTGCCTAGCAAACCTAAAAACAGCGTTCCAACAACTCAGTAAGGAATCGTTCATGACTCTGTACACTGTGTATGTCAGGCCCATATTGGAGTAAGCAGCACCAGTTTGGAACCCACACTTTATCAAGCACATTAGAAAATCGGAGAAAGTGCAAAAGTTTGCAACAAGACTGGCCTCGAAGCTGAGGGGAATGTCCTACGAGGAAAGGTCAAGGAAAATCGACCTAACGACACTAAAGGATAGGAGGATAAGGGGACATGATAACGACATATTAAATACTGTGAGGAGTTGACAAAGTGGACAAAGACAGGATGTTCCAGATATGGGACACGGCAACAACGGGTCACAATTGGAAGATGAAGATTCAGATAGGTCAGCAGCACACCATCACCTCTAATATCAACACCTTCCTCAGTTCCATGTACCACAACTATCACTATCATATCCATGCATTTATACATGAATCTACAGTGCTAGTTATGGCATTGTGCTGCCCCTCCCCCACACAAGTACCAAAACGCAAACACATACAATGAAAGATTATAATATATATGTTTGCACACTTGCTGAGGTTTTAATATACTTGGTGCTGTGTCCTTTACACTTAATCACTTCCCTCAGCCACGTAGGAAGACTGTCACAGAAATTTTTGAGATGGAACTGATATACTTGCCCAGTAAACTTCGTTTCACTGTTGACCAGAGGTTCTCAATAGGATTTAGGTCTGGGGAACTGCCTGGCCAGTCATTAAAGAAACTCATTTCACAATTCTTAAGCGGTATGAACAGGGTGCACCATCCTGCATAAAAATCGTGGCCCCACACTTGTCAAACACCTCAGATAAATTGTCACTCAATGACTAAGTAATTATACTGGTTCATATAGCGGTTTTTGGGTTTTTATGGTTTTCGATAAGTACAATGAGCACTGAAACACCTCCTAACCATAAGCGAGTCTGGGTGTTTGGTGATCCCACAGGTGTAGCGTGGGTCAGGGCTGGTACACATGTCCTCCACGGTTACAGATGACGGTGAAGGTTGCTTCATCACACCAAAGTACTTCAGCCCACTGTTGAGGAGTCCACTGAAGATATTTCTTTGCATAATCCAGCCTGCATTTCTTCTGTGGCTTGGAAAGTATCGGTTTCTGTGGCATGCAAAGAGTACGTAACCTTTATTCGGCGCATGTACACACCCTCATTGAAAGGCTATCTACCCCAACCAGCGAACCAGGTGCTAAGGGTCAAAGATGGGGCCCCATCGTTCAATCAGTACCAGGTTCCAGCCAATGAGAAGATTGTTTTGGCAATTGCAGAGGTGTTGTGGGTACCACACATCTGTCTGCCCTTGTCATTCCCATTCTAGAGCTGGTTGAAGCACGGTCTGCTCTCTAGTGGCTTCTATTCTGCCTTGCTTACCGTGGAGTGCACTAATACCTATTGTTGTATATAGTGTACACAATTCTGTTCTTACTTGGTGAAGGATAATGTAAGTCAAAAGTTTTTCTGCTGTGTTTATGTTGCTCCCTTTACACCCAGGATAACAGGCCTTTGGGACTCCTGGGTTGTAATAGTTTCTAATATAGCCCAGTTCTAACACACATCTGTTAACAATTCTTACAGACACCTCTGAGAGAAAATGTGGGTTTTTCTTTAAGTTCGCTAGCAGTTATCTTAGGTGTACTCCATGGCTGCTCCTTTAACACAGGTAAAGTATGAACAGATGTCTTCTTCGAGGGGCCAAGCCGAGGTTTGGCAGACGGTAACTCGACACCATCACCAACCTAGAAGTGCTGCACTCAGTTCCTCACTGAATGCTCACACACATCAACATTCTCTACTGTTTCTTTCGTCTGGTGCCCAGCTTTGCAAAGCCCTATGATTTGATCTATAGTTTTATATGTTAAAGACTTCCTTTTACCCATAATTAAATATGCATAGCCCCAAAACCAAAGGGAACACCGGACAAAAGATAGGGCGGATGAGACAACAGTGCAACACTTCCTCTCACCACGGCAGCCACGTGAGCACTGAGGAGTCACTGTGGAGTGTGGCGGCACGCCGTGACATCATACTAACGGTTGCTACCCGGCATAATGCACTGACGAAAAAAGATCCCCTGTATAGTAGGCCTTTGATTTTCGTCACGGCATTATGCCGGGGCGCTCACTCAGCATAATGCCGTGATTAGTATTGTATAACCTATAACAACATTAGTCAATGTGTGAACGACACCTGCAATAGCGAAATCGAAGCTCTGTAAAGCGATCTCAGAGAAATCAGTTTAGGGAATGATCTATATAGAGGCGAGCAATGAGAGCATCTATTCATTTTCCTGTTTTCTTCTGTCCTTCACTTTCTAAAGCTACCTCACGCTCTTCCATTGTTCGCTTTTTGCATTCTACTTCTTTGGTTGAGTCACAGGTTATCTTTGTTCTTACCATTATGTCTTCTTAACACGTGGTTCTCTCTGCATCTCAATACTGTCCGGCTTGGTAATCTATCATCTCATTCGTTGAATATCCTTCTATTCCCAATGCACTGCATTTCTTGTCATGTAATCCTGTGTTTCCAGAGTGTCCAGTGCTCCTGTGTTTCCAGAGTGTCCATTGCTCCTGTGTTTCCAGAGTGTCCAGTGCTCCTGTGTTTCCAGAGTGTCCAGTGCTCCTGCGTTTCCAAAGTGTCCAGTGCTCCTGTGTTTCCAGTGTCCAGTGCTCCTGTGTTTCCAGAGAGTCCAGTGCTTCTGTGTTTCCAGAGTGTCCAGTGCTCCTGTGTTTCCAGAGTGTCCAGTACTCCTGTGTTTCCAGAGTGTCCAGTGCTCTTGTGTTCCTAGAGTGTCCAGTGCTCCTGTGTTTCCAGAGTGTCCAGTGCTCCTGTGTTTCCAGAGTGTCTTATGCCTCAGTGTCTTCCAATGTGCTACAATGTCTTCCAAAGTGCAAAGTGCTACAGTGCTTTCCAGAGTGTCCAGTTCTGTGTTGTCTTCCATAGAAACTAATACTACATTGTCTTCCAGATTAACCCAGTCTACCTAGGTAGTAGTATTGTGTATTCAATATTTGCAGCTCAAAGGAATGTGTGCTCAGTACCAAAGAAATAAAACTCTTTATCCAAGAAAACTTCCTCACTGCAGCTCCAATAAGGACTCATAAAATTGGCACATCTGAGAAAACCTTAAGAGCACCCAGGGGCGTTCCAGATAAATAGAAATTTAGCTATCAAGATGAAATATAATTTTCCCCAGTTTTCCAGACTCCAATAAATGCTTGCTGGAAATTCTCATCTGTTATCTGTTTGTGTGAGATAGACGGCAAATAAAAAGCTAAAAACTCTCTAACTCCAAAAAAAAGGAAGGGGGGGGGGCACCCACAACTAACGGTTGAATAAAAATCGTTGCTCCAGATTCCAGCTGAAATATCTGGGTCTTGTTTCTTCAACTCTGGAAAAGGCGAAGAAGTAGCTGCATTCCTAACACATTCACCTCGTGCATTTCTGCATAATACACCTTTTGGTTAAGAGAAACAGTTAATTCCATTTTCATAGCGACGAGTGAATTAATTATTCCACACTGAATAACTGATTTAGTGATAAGTGCTGAAGTTCCCTAACTACTATTTGGAAATTGTAGACAGACACACGGCAAATGAAACCAGAATTCGACGGAATGTGCAGGAATAAACTATGTATATATTTTTCAAGGCCAGAAACTAACAATATTAGTTGACATAATTTAGAGCTGCAATCACAGCAAAGACTCAAGCGTGGAAGTATATACTTGCACGGCTGAGTCCGGTTGAGTATCCACTCGAATTCATACACACATGTACATACAGGTTAGACAAAAACAGGATTCGGACGAACAAATCTCTACCAGAGGAAGAACAAGATGTCGTCTGTAATGCTGAAAAATTCCTCAGAGATAAATCAGTCATGAAGCACTTCAGAGACCTAGGAAAAAAGATGAGGGATGAGTAAGTCAGTGACAGTAAAAGGTGACTTGAAACAAAGGCTAAAACATTTATATGACAGTCAGAAGAAAATTTATAAGCAAGATCATGGACTAGACTTTACATAATATGAACATCAAGAGGAACAAGAGAGTGGGCCCAGACACTAGTTCACATCATCAACGGGGAAAACAGGAGGTGGGTTCAAGGACTTGAGGTCACATCATCAACAGAGACAAGAGATATGCTCGAAGACTAGAGTTTACAGTCTCAACAGGGACAAGAGGCTGGTCCAAATACTAGCTCACATCAATAAGAGGGACAACAAGAGGACTCAAACACTAGTACACGTCATCATCAAGAACAACAAGAAGATTCAAACACCAGTTTATATCATCAACAATGACAATAAGAGGACTCAAACACTAATTCATATAATCAACAGGGACCAAACACTAGTTCACATCATCAACAGGGACAAGAGTCCAAACACTAGTTCACATCATCAACAGGGACAAGAGTCCAAACACTAGTTCACATCATCAACAGGGACAAGAGTCCAAATACTAGTTCACATCACCAACAGGGACAACAAGAAAATCCAAATACTAGTTCGCATCATCAACAGGGACAAGAGAGTCCAAACACTAGTTCACATCATCAACAGGGACAACAAGAAAGTCCAAACACTAGTTCACATCATCAACAGGGACAAGAGAGTCCAAACACTAGTTCACATCATCAACAGGGACAACAAGAAAGTCCAAACACTAGTTCACATCATCAACAGGGACAAGAGTCCAAACACTAGTTCACATCATCAACAGGGACAAGAGGAGTCCAAATACTAGTTCACATCACCAACAGGGACAACAAGAAAATCCAAATACTAGTTCGCATCATCAACAGGGACAAGAGAGTCCAAACACTAGTTCACATCATCAACAGGGACAACAAGAAAGTCCAAACACTAGTTCACATCATCAACAGGGACAAGAGAGTCCAAACACTAGTTCACATCATCAACAGGGACAACAAGAAAGTCCAAACACTAGTTCACATCATCAACAGGGACAAGAGAGTCCAAACACTAGTTCACATCATCAACAGGGACAACAAGAAAGTCCAAACACTAGTTCACATCAACAGGGACAAGAGAGTCCAAACACTAGTTCACATCATCAACAGGGACAACAAAAAAATCTCATAGACCAGGATAAGACATCATAGTAGCAGACTGAGGAAAAATAGCAACGCAGAAACAATTAAGGAAACTATTTCATCCTAGAGTTGCTGACTAAGGCAATTGAGGAGGAGGAGGGAGAATGTGCTACAACCATTAGAATTTGTCTGTGCCAGACGAAACACTGAAGACGATATACCACAATCATAGTTCAACTTTAGAAATTTCAAATTGGTCGTGACATTGAATTAGAGAATAACCCGGGAAGATTTTGATAACGTATAAAGTATTGAGAAGACTCGACTGGGGAGACAGTATGGGACCAGGGCAGCGAACCACAGTTTATAGCAAACAACCCAAAACTGTCTCATGGATACTTAAAATAACCTCTTCAGTTTGACGGTATTTAGGAAGAAAAGACTGATGAGGTGGTTGAAGCAGATTTCATGCATGGTTTTAAGAGTGGGTATGGTAACACTAATGATACAGGGAATAATGAAGTTTGTGAGTATTTGATAATCGTGCCACGAGTTAAAATTCGACCCCAACAATCACACCAAAGCTAGCTCAACAAGGTGTTTAAACCTACAACGAGAGACACATAGATTCTCCAAGGGTTTCAAGCAAGTGAATTAGAAAAAAATATATAATATAGCCTTCGAAAAAAAGTGTTTCTCCTTCATTACTAATCTGAGATAATTAGATCCATATTTCACATCAAAGAAAGTAATAATGAGAAAGATTAATAAAGAAAATTTTATCTTCTAGATCCAGAACGCAACCAACTCCATTCGATATTCCGACACTTAAAGATAATATGGTTAGTTAACAGATATTCCAACAATGAACATAAGTCTGGCTAGTATACAGATATTCCAACACTGAACAGAAGTCTGGTTAGTATACAGATATTCCAACAGTGAACAGAAGTCTGTATAGCCCTTGTGGCTTAGCGCTTCTTTTTGATTATAATAATAATGAACAGAAGCCTGGCTAGTATACAGATATTCCAACACTGAACAGAAGTCTGGCTAGTCTACAGATATCTCAACACTGAACAGAAGTCTGGCTAGTCTATAGATATTCCAACACTGGCTAGCAAACAGATAGACCAGCACTGTTCAAATATTTGGACGATAGATATTTTATTTCGAACAAAAACATTTGGCCAATAAATGTATATACATATACATCAATATTGTGGAAAGAACACACACTGTGTGAATGTATTTAGATTTACAGCTTCCAGGGCAGACTCGTGAAATTCACAAAATATATATATATATATATATATATATATATGTATATATATATATATATATATATATATATATATATATATATATATATATATATATATATATATATATGTAAAGAGAGAAAAAAAATATTCTTTATTGACATAAAATTATATAATAAGTAACGGGTAGACGGGAGAAATGAAACGATTTGACTCAAGAAATCGTAATGACACGATTGCAAATAAACCATACCCCCGGCCGGGATTGAACCCGCGGTCATAGAGTCTCAAAACTCCAGCCCGTCGCGTTTGCCACTGGACCAGCTAGCCACAATAAGATTCGTCCAACTAGGTATATTTCTACACCATAGGAAGGTTAGCACAGGCACCACTGTGACCACAAATGCAAGTTTTTACAGACGAATCTCCAGCTAGCGTGGCCGTGACGAACTCTAGCTCAAGTCCCTTCACTGCCGTCAACATGACTCAAGAAATCGTAATGATGGATGGACAGCTCTGCGTGCTAGGCAGGTAAATAGATCTGCTTAAACAACAGTATCCAAGTTTGCAACACGTAGCCAGATCTGCCGAGTTACATGTAGTCAGGTTCACTTCAGCCACAGATGGTGAGGACGGATCAAGCAACACATAATTAGGTTTGCTTAAGCAATAGGTAGCCATGTTTGTTCAAGCAATAGGTGGTGATGTCTGTTCCTGAGAGAGGTGGCCAGGTATGCTCAAACACGCAGCAGGGTTTGCTAAGCATCAGGATGCCAGGTGTGCTCAGAAAAAGAGGTAGGGTAAGTGTTTCAGCAACAGATGGCATGAGCAACAGGTTGCCAAATTGGCTCCAGCAACAAGTGGCCAGGTCTGCTACATCAACATCTTGCTAGGTATGTTTAAGCAACAGGTCGCCCGGTTCGTTTGGTCACCCCGTACCTAGGTCTGATCAAGCAACAGGTGCCCGGATGTTCTAACCCAACAAATGGTCAGAAATACACACATAACATTTGGATATGACCTTTGAAGCAAGAAAGATGCCAGTATAAGAAGGGTGTAAGTATAAGAATGGTACCAATATAAGAGTGTCGCCAGTATAAGAGTGGTGCCAGTATAAGAGTGGTGCCAGTATAAGAGTGGTGCCAGTATAAGAGTGGTGCCAGTATAAGAGTGTTGCCAGTATAAGAGTGTTGCCAGTATAAGAGTGTTGCCAGTATAAGAGTGTTGCCAGTATAAGAGTGTTGCCAATATAAGAGTGTTGCCAGTATAAGAATAGTGCCAGTATAAGAATGACACCGGTATAAGAGTGGTGCCAGTATAAGGGGTGTCAATGTAAGAACACAGTTAGTAGCTTCATTACTTTCTGAAACAAGTCGTTATGAACAATGAAACACCA